>NC_092153.1:73931504-74121504 GCF_045791955.1 Oncorhynchus clarkii lewisi
TCTCCCGGGCACAGACATAGGACTGCTGCCTGCGCGCGTGAAACCCGTCTCTGATTGGTTGGAGGAGGAAGAGCTGGAGGACTTGGTTTCTTGACTGAGGGGGTGGGCCAGCCGCTCCTGCAGGGGGTTGGGCCGGTTCCACAGCACCGTCTGTGGGGACGAGTTGTGTCCCTTCCTCCTGGGAGGCCATAGAAAAGGAGAGTTAGGTTTGACGTTATCTTACCCTTCATTTGGTATTACTTTTAGGCAAGTTGGCTGAGAACACATTCTCTCCATAGAAGTTACAACCATACTGGACTTCGATGAATTTGATGGAAGGAAGACTTGTCAACATGACACAACATATAGAGCAGGGCAGACACAAAGCGTCTGCTAACTAAATTATTTAATTAAGATAATTATTTTTATACTAACGTTACGGGTCACACCAATAGACAGACGGAGAGGGGGAGAGAACTCACCAGCTGGAGGCTGCCAGGGGCTGGCCGGAAAACAGGTCCACGGCGTCGTTGGTGAGGCAGGTGGCTCCGCCCACGTCCTCCGTGATCAGAGAGAAGTCACTGCTCAGGCTGGTCACGCTGCCCCGGTCCCTGGACTCTACACCAATCACACGGGAGACACGGGTTTAGCGGACAGGCCATCAGACCAATCAGAGGAGAGACTAGTTGTATGGGAGGTACTAATTAAAAATACACTGGAAGTTGCCAATTGTGACATTTTGGCAGGAATGTTGTCTGTATGTTGGTTCATGTATACATTTGATATTTAAGAATTTTGTGTCTCATGAAACCACAAGAATTCTTAGTCAAACAATACATGCCTTTTGCCAGAGATCTGGACAATAAGTCTGCCGTTTTAGGGGATCCCATTTGGCTCTGGGAATCATAACGTGACAGCTAATGGTCAGAGACGTCATAGTAGGTGACAGCTTGTAGTCAAACCCAGCCTCAACAATTTACATGGAGACAAACAGGTCTGTGAACGCAAGAGTCGATATCAACAAACATAATCATTTTGAAATGAGGTGGGTGGAAGCTGCGTTCACAAACTGGACATCTGGTGAATTGTTTCCAGTAGCTGTAAATGCAGCTCCGTTCAAAGCTCTGTGTATCATGTCGAGGGGACAAGACATAAAAGCTCATCATGTTAAATCAGAACTGAGGTACAGTGGGAATTCATACCATGGCTTTTCTAAAGTTTCTTAGCACCACTGTACAAACCTCTATCCTTATGTAATATATAATAATGAACTATCTAAAGTTCTCATTATTATGGCATACCATCCTCATTAGCAGCGATACTAATTATTCTACCACACGTCTTGTGCTCCTTATAGGACACATTACTGCACTCTATACTGCTCTAAACTGTTCATCTCTGTATACCCCTCGCAAGACCCACTGATGCTTATTTATTTAAAAAAAATAAAAACTCTTAGGCCTCACTCCCACCTATCTGAGATATCTACTGCAGCCCTCATCCTCCACATACAACATCCGTTCTGCCAGTCACATTCTGTTAAAGGTCCCCAAAGCACACACATCCCTGGGTCGCTCGTCTTTTCAATTCGCTGCAGCTAGCGACTGGAACGAACTGTAACAAACACTCAAACCGGACAGTTTAATCTCAATCTCTTCATTCCAAGACTCAATCATGGACACTCTTACTGGCCGTTGTGGCTGCTTTGCGTGATGTATTGTTGTCTCTACCTTCTTGCCATGTTTTATACTGCTACCTTGTTGTGTTGCTACCACGCTGTGTTGTTGCCACGCTGTGTTGTCATGTGTTGCTGCCACGCTGTGTTGTCATGTGTTGCTGCCACGCTGTGTTGTCATGTGTTGTTGCCACGCTGTGTTGTCATGTGTTGCTGCCACGCTGTGTTGTCATGTTGTGTTGCTGCCACGCTGTGTTGTCATGTGTTGCTGCCACGCTGTGTTGTCATGTGTTGCTACCACGCTGTGTTGTCATGCGTTGCTGCCACACTGTGTTGTCATGTTGTGTTGCTGCCACGCTGTGTTGTCATGTGTTGCTACCACGCTGTGTTGTCATGTGTTGCTGCCACGCTGTGTTGTCATGTTGTGTTGCTGCCACGCTGTGTTGTCATGTTGTGTTGCTACCACGCTGTGTTGTCATGTTGTGTTGCTGCCACGCTGTGTTGTCATGTATTGCTGCCACGCTGTGTTGTCATGTATTGCTGCCACGCTGTGTTGTCATGTATTACTACCACGCTGTGTTGTCATGTGTTGCTGCCACGCTGTGTTGTCATGTGTTGCTGCCACGCTGTGTTGTCATGTGTTGCTGCCACGCTGTGTTGTCATGTTGTGTTGCTGCCACGCTGTGTTGTCATGTTGTGTTGCTGCCACGCTGTGTTGTCATGTGTTGCTGCCACGCTGTGTTGTCATGTGTTGCTGCCACGCTGTGTTGTCATGTTGTGTTGCTGCCACGCTGTGTTGTCATGTTGTGTTGCTGCCACGCTGTGTTGTCATGTTGTGTTGCTGCCACGCTGTGTTGTCATGTGTTGCTGCCACGCTGTGTTGTCATGTGTTGCTGCCACGCTGTGTTATGTTGTGTTGCTACCACGCTGTGTTGTCATGTGTTGTTGCCACGCTGTGTTGTCATGTGTTGCTGCCACGCTGTGTTGTCATGTGTTGCTGCCACGCTGTGTTGTCATGTGTTGCTGCCACGCTGTGTTGTCATGTTGTGTTGCTGCCACGCTGTGTTGTCATGTTGTGTTGCTGCCACGCTGTGTTGTCATGTTGTGTTGCTGCCACGCTGTGTTGTCATGTGTTGCTGCCACGCTGTGTTGTCATGTGTTGCTGCCACGCTGTGTTGTCATGTGTTGCTGCCACGCTGTGTTGTCATGTGTTGCTGCCACGCTGTGTTGTCATGTGTTGCTGCCACGCTGTGTTGTCATGTGTTGCTGCCACGCTGTGTTGTCATGTGTTGCTGCCACGCTGTGTTGTCATGTGTTGCTGCCACGCTGTGTTGTCATGTGTTGCTGCCACGCTGTGTTGTCATGTGTTGCTGCCACGCTGTGTTGTCATGTTGTGTTGCTGCCACGCTGTGTTGTCATGTTGTGTTGCTGCCACGCTGTGTTGTCATGTGTTGCTGCCACGCTGTGTTGTCATGTGTTGCTGCCACGCTGTGTTGTCATGTGTTGCTGCCACGCTTTGTTATGTTGTGTTGCTACCACGCTGTGTTGTCATGTGTTGCTGCCACGCTGTGTTGTCATGTGTTGCTGCCACGCTGTGTTGTCATGTGTTGCTACCACGCTGTGTTGTCATGTGTTGCTACCACGCTGTGTTGTCATGTTGTGTTGCTGCCACGCTGTGTTGTCATGTGTTGCTACCACGCTGTGTTGTCATGTTGTGTTGCTACCACGCTGTGTTGTCATGTGTTGCTGCCACGCTGTGTTGTCATGTGTTGCTGCCACGCTGTGTTGTCATGTGTTGCTGCCACGCTGTGTTGTCATGTTGTGTTGCTACCACGCTGTGTTGTCATGTTGTGTTGCTGCCACGCTGTGTTGTCATGTTGTGTTGCTACCACGCTGTGTTATCATGTGTTGCTGCCACGCTGTGTTGTTATGTTGTGTTGCTACCACGCTGTTTTATCATGTGTTGCTGCCACGCTGTGTTGTCATGTTGTGTTGCTACCACGCTGTGTTATCATGTGTTGCTGCCACGCTGTGTTGTCATGTGTTGCTGCCACGCTGTGTTGTCATGTGTTGCTACCACGCTGTGTTGTCATGTGTTGCTGCCACGCTGTGTTGTCATGTTGTGTTGCTACCACGCTGTGTTGCTATGTTGTTGTCTTAGGTCTCTCTTTATGTAGTGTTCTCTCTTGTCGTGATGTGCGTTTTGTCCTATATTTATATTTTATATTCCAGCCCCAGTCCCCGCAGGAGGCCTTTTGCCTTTTGGTAGGCCGTCATTGTAAATAAGAATTTGCCTAGTTAAAAAAAAAAAAAAACTGTTTAATGAGCCACAGACTATCAAGTACATGTAGGTACTGTGACATCATAAAATATTATGTAAGGGATAATCAACGAGAGGCTATATGGAACATAATGCCTGATGTGGAAGGTTTGTGCTACGACGCACTAGCAGAGAGCGTGAATTATCTCCCTATAATGCACAGCAATATTCAATGGCTATGAATATCATTCTTACATGTTCTATATTTGAGCAGCTTCTGAAAGCAAAATATGAATTTAAAATATTATTGCCATTGTTTAATTAGATTTTCATTGCAAGCTAAGAGGACTGATGGTTTGGATAGCTAAGCTAGCAAGTCAGTCAGTTTGGATACCAAGGCAACTGCTGTAGCTATCTAGTAAACTTGCTAGCTAGCTACTTCAGTGCATTTCTATCGGTAAATGAACACATTTTCTAGCGACAAATGTGTTTAAATTATAGTCATTGCATAAGCGGGATAATCAATTTTTGTGTTCTCTGGAAAATAATTCAATTCTGTGGAAGGTTAGTCGTGGCACACATCTTTCAGATCATGCATTATTTTCAGTTGAATACATAGCCTCTTGTTGATTATCCCTTTCATATAACAGGGATTTTCTGCCATTGAAATCCTTGCGGAGGGTCGCCTAACCGTTTTTTCAGGTCGCCTAAGTCCAAACTGTAAAACTAAATTATAATATGGTATGGAAAAAGTTTTCAGTGTCAAATGTAATGATTAAAACCAGATATAAAATATGTAGAAAAGATAACGGACCTATATATTTTTTATAGTATAATCTTTGAAAACTAACAATCACCAAAATAAAAGTTACACTCAGGGAGAATTGAAAATTCCCCAAAACAATTAATTTAGCAGTATACATTGTTATTATGTTTGAGCAAAATAACACAGGATTAGCCATGGCAAAATGCATGACATAAGCTTTAAAAACGCAAAAAAAAACATCCCAACACCTAAGCCCCCTTTTGATGCAGAAAATAAACTGTTGCAAATCGAGAGTTTGGGACTACAAGGTTCAATCTGCAAAAATATGATTGAGATAACTGGCTTGTAAGTTCCGAACCCTCATTGGTTTGAATGGTGTCAGCAATTTTTTTATTGTATTTTTTCTCTAACAACTTAAACTGTGGTATTTAGAGTACTTACATGGCTAGAAAACATTGAACAGAACAAGGCTATGTCAATAACTCAATTTGGTCAAAAACGCTGATAGAACCTTAGTCTCAAGCTCTTGAAATGTCTCCTGGGAAACAACTTACTCAAATGGCAGAGGTCGTCCACTGTGAAATCAGTGTCTTTGAGATGAGAGTTTTTCCTTCTGTGGAAACTGGAGAGAAAAAGGGATGCTGAAACAATACACACACAGAGAGACACAGAGAGACACAGAGAGAGAAAAAAGAAAGAAAAAAAAGAGCGAGGGAGGGAAGAGAGAAAAAAAGTGGAAGAGAGCGAGCGATCAAAGAACAGAGAGAAAAAAAAAAATCTTTCAAAAAATCTGTTTTGTCATAGTGGGAATCGGACCATGAAATAACAGCATTATTGCCCTGAGTGGCTGTATGTATACTTACAACTCTCCTGTTGAAACATTTAAGAGAGTGGCTTAAGGGCATTGTAAACTGGGTGTACAGGCTGAATGACAATGTATGTGTCCCCAAAATGGCACCCTATTCTCTATATAGTGCACCACTTTTGACCAGGGCCAATAGTGCTCTGGTAATGGTAGTGTACTATATAAGGACTAGGGTTTCCACTTCAGGGACGGACAATATTTTATAAAAAGTGCATTTACATTTCAAACGTCTGTTGTTCCGTGACATTTCACTCACCTCGGTTTCTTCATGGCAGAGAACTTCTCTGAGACAATGTGCTTCAAAAAATTGAAGCAAAAAAAGAAAATCTGCCAGGAGGAATAGAAGGAGTTTAGTGTTGGAGATTAATTAAATACGTGATAAAATACTGCCCCCTAGTTTTGAAAAACATCCCAAAACACCTCACTTTAGTTGAAAATTGGAACATACTTAGTGAATAGTTACAGTAGTCTGGTATATCAGTTTCATAAAATGTATCAGACAAAGCTGTACTCTTATGGCTTACAAGCCATTCAATCTACTTTGGTGCAGTAAATTCCTAAAAAACTCATTCAAGAGGTTGGCAACAGTGTTTGAACTTCGGGGCAAGAACCATATTAACTAAATAGAAACATTTATAATCAATGTTTTAATATTCCACACACACATGCCATTGCATTAATATTGTGTTAGAGTACTACTGACCTCCTCTCCTTTGCTGAGGCGATCAGGTAGCATATGACTGTAGGAAACACAGACCAGATCGGTGACAATGATCGCCGAATCCATCAAAAAAAAATCTAGCTAAGAACCCTTTACTACATATGATTATGAGCCACCATCCCCAACCAACCTATTTAACTCCTTCAATCTTTCTCAATTCCTTGTCCTTTCTATTCAGTGTACAGTTTTCTCCATGCTCCTGATAACAATGTAGGTGTGCCAGTTATACTTTTACAATTTAAATACTTATTTGATCAAACAGTATAAATCTTAAGATCAAAGTGAAGATGGAGACTGCAAAGCGAAAAGAAGAGGATTCAGTTTAGAACTCATTGTTTACAAAAGTATACCAATAACCAATTGACCCATCATCCCTCCTATCATCTCTGACCTCTGGCTTTGAACACGAATCAGTCAAGTTACCTTCCACATTTAAAGGTGAAACGAACAAATGAACCAACTCTCAATGGGAGTTTAAAGTTAGACCCAGCGAGATGACGTTGCCACGAGCAGCACTGCAGATATTGCGATTGGTACGATGCAAGACTTCGCTCTCACACAGTCACACTAAGTCTTTGCGCATGTGCGCACGGGTTCTCTTCACGCTGCAGAAAGGTTTAGCCTTGCGCTTCAACACTCTTAGTTGTTGCGGAAAATGACCCACTATGCCGTTTACTTCTTCCATCTAAATCTTATCGCTGGGTCTACCTTTAAGTGATGGAGAGATAACAAATCAATACAGACCACCACATCAAACCCGACAGTTGAAAAAAATGCCCAATTAAGATGGATCGTAGGAAGGAAGAATGGAAGGTGTGTGTGTGTGTGTGTGTACTATTCTTGGTCGGTCCCATCCCTCTTCCTTGAAAGCAGTCCCAGGAGTTTGGACAAGAATAATTACTCTATTGGGCTATCTGGAGGGCGGCCGTTTTCTTTTTGACTCCATTTGATGAGTTAAACATTGGAGAGATGCACAGCGGTAATTATATATATATGAGAGAGAGGAGAGGAGAGAGGTCCATTGTGAGCTCAATGTGAATCCTTACCCAAAGAGGAACCAGTCGTAGGCGATGGTCAGATAGAGGATTTCAGCCGGCTCCAGACTGGCGTGGACGGCACCATCCTAGAAAAAAAATCATTCAAGAATGCAAATTAGCCTCAATGGGCACCACATGGTGGCATTGGCATGGTCGTTGGATTACGAGCTAGCCGCTATCCTCTGTCTATTTTTTAAAATTTCGTTTGTAAGATATACCATGCATGATAGATGTAGTGAAAAGTGTCAGGTACAAATTCCTGGGTTCAAATATTATTTTGAAATAAATGTAAAATACTTGAAGAGGCAATCAGCAATTGCTACATAGATTTTTGGGACATCCATTAAATTTTATGTACCCATTGAACATTTTTATTTATGAGCTTAATTTAACTGTCGTACCCCATCAGAGCCCAAAATATAAGTTGGTTTTACTCCAATATTTCTAAACAAAGTAAAATTTATACAAAACAATGCACAGCCTGAAAACATGGTTAAAACAACAATGATGATATCATGGATGGTCAGTCCTTACATTAGTCCTGTCTTTGAATTTGAGAGTGATTACATTTCTCTAGCCCTATCCTTCAGCTTTTTACAGAGACAGTGGCAGAGAAAACACTTTGTTATTGTTTCAACCACTGATTGGCCCTTTAAGTTGGGCTTGATTGAGGTTCCCTGGTTTAATGGAACAGTCCCCAATCTGCCAAAACACACCCAGCTGACACTTTGGGCAAGCTAAAGCAAACACTGAAAGTATTTAACAGATTTCAAATAGTATTTGAAATATGATGCATATTTATATGGCCAAACCTAATATTACATTTTAAATAAATGCAGACACTGAATATTGAATCTGGTGATTAAGCGGTGGGTCTTGAATCTGAATTCCATTTGCGTATGAATATATAAAATGGGAGGGGCACGGGGGGGGGGTCAAAGTGCCTTTGGAATTGAATTACAAAATGGATACCTGGTTGGCGGAGGTAGAGAGGTAGAGAGAGAGAGCAAGAGAGCACGAGAGAGGTATATCGTATTTACCGTATACCGAGTTATTTGGAAATAACCACGGGATGGTTTTTCAATACCGTTGAAACTATTAAAAAAAAATTCTACATTTGAATATTTTTTTCTACTTTTTATGTAAATACCTGCAGTCAACTTGTGCAATACATTAATTAGGAGATAAAGCAGATTGCGTTCTTCATTTCACCTATCACATTTTTCATTATGAAGCGTACAGGTAGTAACAGTGACCTGGTGTTGGTTTACAAGCACACACACAATGTGCTAATTGCTCTGCAGTTGTGCATTTGGTTAGCTAATATGGTAGCAAAAGTATGTGAACATTTTATTCCCAAATCAGGGGCATTAATATGGAGCTGGTCCCCCCTTTGCTGCTATAACAGCCTCCACTCTTCTGGGAAGGCTTTCTACTAGATGTTGGAACATTGCTGTGGGGACTTCCATTCAGCCACAATAGCATTGCCTAGCTCGCAGTCGGTGTTCCAATTCATACCAAAGGTGTTCGATGGGGTTGAGATCAGGGCTCTGTGCAGACCAGTCAAGTTCTTCCCCACCGATATCAACAAAGCATTTTTGTATGGACCTCGCTTTGTGCACAGGGGCATTGTCATGCTGAAACAGGAAAGGACCTTCCACAAACGGTTGCCACATACAGTGGGGCAAAAAAGTGTTTAGTCAGCCACCAATTGTTCAAGTTCTCCCACTTAAAGATGAGAGAGGCCTGTAATTTTCATCATAGGTCCACTTCAACTATGACAGACAAAATGAGAACGAAAACAATCCAGAAAATCACATCGTAGGATTTTTTATGAATGTATTTGCAAATTATGGTGGAAAATAAATATTTGGTCAATAACAAAAGTTTCTCAATACTTTGTTATATACCCTTTGTTGGCAATGACAGGGGTCAAACGTTTTCTGTAAGTCTTCACAAGGTTTTCACACACTGTTGCTGGTATTTTGGCCCATTCCTCCATGCAGCTCCTCTAGAGCAGTGATGTTTTGGGGCTGTTGCTGGGCAACACGGACTTTCAACTCCCTCCAAAGATTTTCTATGGGGTTGAGCTCTGGAGACTGGCTAGGCCACTCCAGGACCTTGAAATGCTTCTTACGAAGCCACTCTTTCGTTGCCCGGGCGGTGTGTTTGGGATCATTGTCATGCTGAAAGACCCAGCCATGTTTCATCTTCAATGCCCTTGCTGATGGAAGGAGGTTTTCACTCAAAATCTCATGATACATGGCCCCATTCATTCTTTCCTTTACACGGATCAGTCGTCCTGGTCCCTTTGCAGAAAAACAGCCCCAAAGCATGATGTTTCCACCCCCATGCTTCACAGTAGGTATGGTGTTCTTTGGATGCAACTCAGCATTCTTTGTCCTCCAAACACGACGAGTTGAGTTTTTACCAAAAAGTTATATTTTGGTTTCATCTGACCATATGACATTCTCCCAATCTTCTTCTGGATCATCCAAATTCTCTCTAGCAAACTTCAGACGGGCCTGGACATGTACTGGCTTAAGCAGGGGACACGTCTGGCACTGCAGGATTTGAGTCCCTGGCGGCGTAGTTTGTTACTGATGGTAGGCTGTTACTTTGGTCCCAGCTCTCTGCAGGTCATTCACTAGGTCCCCCCGTGTGGTTCTGGGATTTTTGCTCACCATTCTTGTGATCATTTTGACCCCACGGGGTGAGATCTTGCGTGGAGCCCCAGATCGAGGGAGATTATCAGTGGTCTTGTATGTCTTCCATTTCCTAATAATTCCTCCCACAGTTGATTTCTTCAAACCAAGCTGCTTACCTATTGCAGATTCAGTATTCCCAGCCTGGTGCAGGTCTACAATTTTGTTTCTGGTGTCCTTTGACAGCTCTTTGGTCTTGGCCATAGTGGAGTTTGGAGTGTGACTGTTTGAGGTTGTGGACAGGTGTCTTTTATACTGATAACAAGTTCAAACAGGTGTCATTAATACAGGTAATGAGTGGAGAACAGAGGTGCCTTTTAAAGAAGAAGTTACAGGTCTGTGAGAGGTCTTGTTTGTAGGTGACCAAATACTTATTTTCCACCATAATTTGCAAATAAATTCATTTAAAAAATCCTACAATGTGATTTTCTGGATTTCTTTTCCTCATTTTGTCTGTCTTAGTTGAAGTGTACCTATGATGAAAATTACAGGCCTCATCTTTTTAAGTGGGAGAACTTGCACAATTGGTGGCTGACTAAATACTTTTTTGCCCCACTGTAGTTAGAAACACAGAATCATCTACAATGTCATTGGACGCTGTAGTGTTAAGATTTGCACGAGCATTTTGCTACACTCGCAATAACATCTGCTAACCATGTGTATGTGACCAGTAAAATTAGATTTCCCTTCACTAGAACTTAGAGGCCAAGCCCGAACCATAAAAAACTGCCCCAGACCATTATTCCTCCTCCACCAAACTTTACAGTTGGCACTATGCATTGGGGCAGGTAGCGTTCTCCTGGCATCTGCCAAACCTAGATGTGTCCGTCGGACTGCCAGATGGTGAAGCGTGATTCATTCCTCCAGAGAACACGTTTCCACTGCTCCAGAGTGGCGGAGAGCTTTATACCACTCCAGGCGAAGATTGACATTGCACATGGTAATCTTAGACTTGTGTGCGGCTGCTCTGCCATGGAAATCCATTTCATGAAGATCTCGACGAACAGTTCTTGTGCTGACATTGCTTCCAGAGGCAGTTT
Source organism: Oncorhynchus clarkii lewisi (assembly GCF_045791955.1). NCBI lineage: Eukaryota > Metazoa > Chordata > Actinopteri > Salmoniformes > Salmonidae > Oncorhynchus > Oncorhynchus clarkii. The sequence continues at coordinate 73,942,553 of NC_092153.1, forward strand.
GGAACTTTGCCTAAGTGTTGCAGCCGAGGACAGATGATTTTTACGCGCTTCAGCAGTCGGCGATGCCGTTCTGTGAGCTTGTGGCCGAGTCGTTGTTGCTCCAGCACTTACAACTGACCGGGGCACTTACAATTGACTTGTTGGAAAGGTGGCATCCTATGACAGTGCCACGTTGAAAGTCACTGAGGTCTTAAGTACAGGCCATTCTACTGCCAATGTGTTTGTTTATGGAGATTTATTGGCCGTGTGCTCGATTTTATACACCTGTCAGCAACGGGTGTGGCTGAAATAGCAGAATCCAAGTTGTTAGCTTCTTTCAAAATCAAGCTTTGCATGCCGGAAAGCAGAGAATCTCCTTCTGGATCATGAGCCTTGCTGTGTAATATTTGTTTTAAGGGTGCAGAAAACTGTGAGTATAATTTTGTTGGTTACTTGTATACTTTTATGAGCTGGGATGTCTGTCATGAAAATAGTTTAAGTCAGAGACTATAAAATGTTCACAATGCAATCGTTAGCATTAAGTTAGAATTCCCTATGGGATTTAACATATACTTGTTAGCATTGCTAACCTTCGGATTACAAAGGCTCAGTGGGTTTTGAAACTAGCGCCCCTTGTGATCAATGCCGGTATTACCAAATACCCTGGTACGGCACACGGTCGGTATGAAAGCCGCACAAGGTCGGTATGAAGGCCGCCCATGCCTAGGAGAGAAAAATTGAGAAACAGATGGACAGGAATAAAAGAGAGAGATAAGAGAACACTTACTGCCCACAGCGAGAGACGCAGGAGGGACACGAAGAGAGGTGTCCGGTCCCAACCGGATATGCAGTGCACGAGGAGACCGCTCTCGTCTACAGGGAGCAAACCCAATCACAACCAAATCAGAACCACTTAAGAAATGAAGGTTGACACAAGGTTTTATAGAGATTAGGAAGTGATGAGGAATAAAGCCCATGAACAAGACTAGTAGTTCAATATCTCAGAGACCCTCACTGGACCCTTTGAGATATGAGATAGGACTTAACCAGTCTTTTCTAGGTCAATTTACTTCCTGAAAGAAATTGGTTACAGCCCCCAAGGAGCCAGACACCCCCTAGAAGCCAGACCCACCCACACACCAGACCCCCCCCCCCCCCTCACACGACCCACACACCCCAGACACACCCACACCAGACACCCACACACACACCAGATCCACACCCACACCCCCCAGACCTCCCCCCACACCAGACCCCCACACACACACCAGACCCACACACACACACACCAGACCCACACACACACACACCAGACCCACACACACACACCAGACCCACACACACACAGGCACTGACCGTCGCTGTTGATGATGTGAAGCAACAGCTTCAGGTAGTTCTGGGTCTGCTGGACCAGGTCCCAAGACTGAAACAGAGGAACACAGAGTTTCAACACATTTTCATCTGGGGTGCACTAACGTTCAGACAGACATGTGGAATAAGGAATCACATCAGCGCTATTCATTTCATGTCTATCTGCAACATTCCACAACATTTGCCAAGTGATCGTGGCCCTGGTGTGGGGACTGCATCACTTATAACCTAAACATATGCATTTAAACTAGGGCTGTTTTTTTTTATAACTTATTTCAGAATTTGCTCTAATTGGGGGTGTAATTTAAGATTTTTTTTATACAAAAATCATTACAAGAATATTAACGTCTTGATTTTGTCCAAAGTAACAGTTAGCCAAATCAGGTATATTGATAAAGCACACTTTCTTTAGCCTCAGTGTCAACTTGTTTTCAAGTCACATTGTTGTTCTTAGCTGTATAGATGATGTATAGATGCTGTATTTGGGATGTTTTCAAAGCTTTCAGACAATGTCATTAGCCACAGTAATAAAAATGTAAAAGTATGATAAAATTACAAAAAGTTGGCTTGAGTTACCAGATTAGGTATAACAGACTGAATTTAAACCGTTTCTAGATTACATTTCAATCATTCAATTTAAGGTAACTAGTTGCGAAAACCACATATCACAGTTATAGCAAGTAAAACTTTTGTCCCCAAAAAATCTGCTAATCCGCTAAATCTGAAAACAATGGACATAATAAATATCAAGACATTTTGTTTAACATGAGAAATTATTAGCCAGCAAACAGATGCAGCTTCATAACCCACCTACAGAGGTCACTGTGAGACCACTAATATCAGGAAAGACTCAGAATCACAGCTCGCTGAAGTATTGAATACAGTATAATTATGGTTATATAGGGAAAGTAGTAGATGCACCTGATATTCAGGTATTAGTAGACATACCTGATATTTACTCCAGTCTATATTCAAGTTCTTGGTAAAGCACACAGGGATTGTCAAAGGAGCATCCACAAAATCCTGTTGGTGAAGGTTAACAATGAAACAGTATGTTTTGAGATCTGAGCTCGTATTCATAACGCGTGTAAGAGTGCTCACCTAGGTTCAGTTATGTCTTTGAGATCTGAGCTCGTATTCATAACACGTGTAAGAGTGCTCACCTAGGTTCAATTATGTCTTTGAGATCACAATGAATAAGATAAATGGACAGGGGGGGACCGGATCCTACATCAGTAGTCCTAACTTCAAGACGCATTGTCAATATAAGCCCTGAGAATAGTTCATCTGGATGGATAGATATGAGGAATCTCAGAGATTGTGTGTGTGCGCGTCAAACACAATACCTGATTCCAGTTGAATACAAGTCCCTCAGCGGTGTAGTCTCTATCTTTGTAGTCCTTAAAGAACTCACACCCTGGAGGCACAGAGAGAGGGGTGGTGTTCATTAGACAGCGAACAGAAGAAAACAGAAACAGGGAGGATCCAATAAGAACCACTTGTTTCGGGTTTCAGTTGAAAACCGTGTACGCTAATGAATACAGCCCTGGTGTTGTGGTAAAAAAATGGTATGCATAGAGGAGAGCACAGCTCTCTCTCTCTGAGGATGAGTGTAGCTATAACAATAAGGATGTTGAAATGCATTGTAAGGCTTACCAACTGCCTTTCTGTTGTCTATGTAACTATTGTACATAAACTGTGTGTGGAAACCTACTTTTCCTAATAAAACCGACATTATAAAAAGTAGATAAAAAGTTAACAAATAAATGTATTTTAAAATGTAGGGGGTTGGGTTGTAGAGAGATTTGGGTTTTACCTGGGTAAGTGCTAGGGTTTTACCCGGGTAAGGGTTTTACCTGGGTACGAGTTAGGGATTTTCCTGGATAAGGGTTTTTACCTGGGTAAGGCACAGAGAGCAGGGTGAAGTCTGCATATCGTTGAGCCTTATCCACCTTCTCAGACGAGGTGACACTGGACGACAGATCAAATAAAAGAGTAAAGAGAGAAAATATTCCCAATGTGATGAAGCAACACACCTGAAGCACTAACCTCATACTGAACATTCTTGTCTAACGGTGCGTATACATGACATGATTTCCGAATTAACTGTCACACATAGCAAGCACGCACATGCACATACATCATTACATTACATAACATAATAATAATAATTTGGGGGGTGCTTATATTTGTCCTGTTACACACTTGTACAAGTGTGAACTGGAAATGTGTGTCTTGCATATTCCAACTCCACCGAGACACCCGGAGGGAGTGGGGTCACAGCCAGGGTCACCATTGTCCAGTGCCCCTGGAGAAATTGGGGTTAAGTGCCTTGCTCAGGGCACAGCGACAGATTTTTTCCCCACCTAATCGGCTCTGGGATTTGAACCAGCGACCTTTCAGTTACTGGCCCAACGCTCTAACCTTGAGGCTACCTGCCGCACACAATTACATCAAACAAGTACGTATGCACCTAGGTAGTTAAACACACACAACCTTTTGACAAAAACACCACCACACATGCAAAGGTCAACGTGCAAACAAGGGTACACTTTAGGAGTCAAGTATATTACATATCGCTACCAAAATACCAACCTGTGAGTGTGTGTTGAATACATTAAGGATCCTGGCTGGGTGAGGGTGTGTTGAATACATTAAGAATCCTGGCTGAGTGAGGGTGTGTTGAATACATTAAGAATCCTGGCTGGGTGTGTTGAATACATTAAGAATCCTGGCTGAGTGAGGGCGTGTTGAATACATTAAGAATCCTGGCTGAGTGAGGGCGTGTTGAATACATTAAGAATCCTGGCTGAGTGTGTTGAATACATTAAGAATCCTGGCTGGGTGTGTTGAATACATTAAGAATCCTGGCTGAGTGAGGGTGTGTTGAATACATTAAGAATCCTGGCTGGGTGTGTTGAATACATTAAGAATCCTGGCTGGGTGTGTTGAATACATTAAGAATCCTGGCTGGGTGTGTTGAATACATTAAGAATCCTGGCTGGGTGTGTTGAATACATTAAGAATCCTGTCTGGGTGAGGGTGTGTTGAATACATTAAGAATCCTGGCTGAGTGTGTTGAATACATTAAGAATCCTGGCTGGGTGTGTTGAATACATTAAGAATCCTGGCTGGGTGTGTTGAATACATTAAGAATCCTGGCTGGGTGTGTTGAATACATTAAGAATCCTGGCTGGGTGTGTTGAATACATTAAGAATCCTGGCTGGGTGTGTTGAATACATTAAGAATCCTGGCTGGGTGTGTTGAATACATTAAGAATCCTGGCTGGGTGTGTTGAATACATTAAGAATCCTGGCTGGGTGTGTTGAATACAGTAAGAATCCTGGCTGGGTGTGTTGAATACATTAAGAATCCTGGCTAGGTGTGTTGAATACAGTAAGAATCCTGGCTGAGTGAGGGTGTGTTGAATACATTAAGAATCCTGGCTGAGTGAGGGTGTGTTGAATACATTAAGAATCCTGGCTGAGTGTGTTGAATACATTAAGAATCCTGGCTGAGTGAGGGTGTGTTGAATACATTAAGAATCCTGGCTGGGTGTGTTGAATACAGTAAGAATCCTGGCTGGGTGTGTTGAATACATTAAGAATCCTGGCTAGGTGTGTTGAATACAGTAAGAATCCTGGCTGAGTGAGGGTGTGTTGAATACATTAAGAATCCTGGCTGAGTGAGGGTGTGTTGAATACATTAAGAATCCTGGCTGAGTGAGGGTGTGTTGAATACATTAAGAATCCTGGCTGAGTGTGTTGAATACATTAAGAATCCTGGCTGAGTGAGGGTGTGTTGAATACATTAAGAATCCTGGCTGAGTGTGTTGAATACATTAAGAATCCTGGCTGAGTGAGGGCGTGTTGAATACATTAAGAATCCTGGCTGGGTGAGGGTGTGTTGAATACATTAAGAATCCTGGCTGGGTGAGGGTGTGTTGAATACATTAAGAATCCTGGCTGGGTGAGGGTGTGTTGAATACATTAAGAATCCTGGCTGGGTGTGTTGAATACATTAAGAATCCTGGCTGAGTGAAGGTGTGTTGAATACATTAAGAATCCTGGCTGAGTGAGGGTGTGTTGAATACATTAAGAATGCTGGCTGGGTGTGTTGAATACATTAAGAATCCTGGCTGGGTGAGGGTGTGTTGAATACATTAAGAATGCTGGCTGGGTGTGGGTGTGTTGACTTACTTTAGGCCAAACTTGACCTTCTTGTTCTCCACCATGAGGTCACAGATGTAGCGCACAGAGAGGTAGCGCAGCAGCTTGATGTCCAGACCCCGCACCTTGTCAAAGAGCTGAGAGTCCCCATTGCTGAAGAGAGACAGAGAGAAAGTGAGACAGAGATGGTTGAGCAGAGAAGTACACAGAACCACTAACATGTATTTAGTATTTTCAGCATTCAATCAAGCAAGAAAAAGAAAGAGAGCGATAGGAGGGAGAGAAAGACATTGAGAAGGGGTACAGAGAGAGAGCGATAGGAGGGAGAGAAAGACATTGAGAAGGGGTACAGAGAGAGAGCGATAGGAGGGAGAGAAACACAATGAGAAGGGGTGCACAGAGAGAGCGATAGGAGGGAGAGAAAGACATTGAGAAGGGGTACATAGAGAGAGCGATAGGAGGGAGAGAAACACAATGAGAAGGGGTACACAGAGAGAGCGATAGGAGGGAGAGAAAGACATTGAGAAGGTGTACATAGAGAGAGCGATAGGAGGGAGAGAAACACAATGAGAAGGGGTACACAGAGAGAGCGATAGAAGGGAGAGAAAGACATTGAGAAGGGGTACACAGAGAGAGCGATAGGAGGGAGAGAAAGACAATGAGAAGGGCTACACAGAGAGAGCGATAGGAGGGAGAGAAACACAATGAGAAGGTGTACACAGAGAGAGCGATAGGAGGGAGAGAAAGACATTGAGAAGGGGTACACAGAGAGAGCGATAGGAGGGAGAGAAAGACAATGAGAAGGGCTACACAGAGAGAGCGATAGGAGGGAGAGAAACACAATGAGAAGGTGTACACAGAGAGAGCGATAGGAGGGAGAGAAAGACATTGAGAAGGGGTACACAGAGAGAGCGATAGGAGGGAGAGAAACAAAATGAGAAGGGGTACACAGAGAGAGCGATGGGAGGAAGAGAAACAAAATGAGAAGGGCTACACAGAGAGAGCGATAGGAGGAAGAGAAACAAAATGAGAAGGGGTACACAGAGAGAGCGATAGGAGGGAGAGAAACAAAATGAGAAGGGGTACACAGAGAGAGCGATAGGAGGGAGAGAAACAAAATGAGAAGGGGTACACAGAGAGAGCAGTAGGAGGGAGAGAAACAAAATGAGAAGGGGTACACAGAGAGAGCAGTAGGAGGGAGAGAAACAAAATGAGAAGGGGTACACAGAGAGAGCAGTAGGAGGGAGAGAAACAAAATGAGAAGGGGTACACAGAGAGAGAGCGATAGGAGGGAGAGAAATAGTGCAAAGAAATTAAGGTTTTAGACGTCATCACATTACCACTCAAATGTCTGTGGCATTTTGAGTATTGAATCAAGCAAAGAAACCAAACCAATCCCTCATGTGAAAAGACACCAACCTGGCACTGTCGTCCTCTGGAACCTCTGGCTCAGACTCTGCCCCCCATGTGTCATCAATCCCCCCTAGGGAGAGGAAGACGGAGACAGAGCTGCATCACGACAACAAAATTCTAAACTGGATCCATTTATCCGCAATAAAGGGACGTTTCAAATATCGAATACAGACACTTTCTTCTGGAAAGGGATGCATATTCAAAAACTGGCTTGGGGAATGGACTACAGCCAAACAAGTGAAAATACAGCAGCAACGTTTGATCTTATGAAAAATACTTTTTTTTTAAAAGGAGAAAAAAAGTTACAAATAATTGAAGAGCAGCAATTAAAAAGTGAGACGCTTGCTGACAAAGCAGTCGCTCTGACAAAGGTGAGTAGATCCAAACGTTAGCATTTCAGACACAAAAGTGAAACTGGGTGGAAGCAGTGCATGAAAACTTATCCTTTTGTAAATGGGTCCAGATTCAAATTGATCTGGTCCTGTATTCATAAAGCTTCTCAGAGCAGGAATGCTGATCTAGGATCTAGTTCTCCCTGTCCATGTAATCTTATTAACTATGATCAAAAGGGGAAAACTGACCAACCCTGAGACGCTTAGTGAACTATATTAAGAGTTTTCCTTGCTGACAAAATGTATTTTGTACCAGTCTCACCTGAGAAGATGTAGTTGTAGCCTGTGCGCCCATATAGCTCCCCCCAGCCTGCCAGAGTGGATGATCGACAGATATGCTGCAATGGAAGACAACAAAGGATTAGCACACACGCTGGTTAGCATACAACTCAATAGTCTAGAAAGCTGTCAATCAAGCCTCCCTCTCATTGTTGTTTTTGACACAATCACTTCCTTGTTCAAAGGTGAGGAGTAAAATAAAAGCAACATATCCATTAAAACATTTGTAATACATTTACATACACACATATACATACACAGTAGCCATCAAAAGTTTGGACATAGCTACTCATTCAAGTTTTTACTATTTTCTACATTGTAGATTAATAGTGAAGACATCAAAATTATACAATAACACGTTTGGAATCCAAAGACTGTTCAACAAATCAAAATATTTTATATTTGAGATTATTTAAAGCCTTGACAGCTTTGCACATTCTTGACATTTTCTCAACCAGCTTCATGAGGAATGCTTTTCCAACAGTCTTGAAGGAGTTCCCACATATGCTGAGCACTTATTGGCTGCTTTTCCTTCACTCTGTGATCCAACTCATCCCAAACCATCTCAATTGGGTTGAGGTTGGGTGATTGTGGAGGCCAGGCCATCGGATGCAGCACTCCATCACTCTCCTTCTTGGTCAAATAGTCCTTACAGCCTGAAGGTGTGTTTTGGGTCATTGTCCTGTTGAAAAACAGTTCCATTAAGCACAAACCAGATGGGATGGCTTTTTGCTACAGAATGCAGTGGAAGCCATGCTGGTTAAGTATGCCTTGAATTCTAAATAAATCACTGACAGTGTCACCAGCAAAGCACCATCACACCTCCTCCTCCAGCTTCATGTTGGGAACCACAAATGCGGAGATCATCTATCTGTTCACCTACTCTGCGTCTCACAAAGACACGGCTGTCGGAACTAAAAATCTCAAATTTGGACACATCAGACCAAAGGACAGATTTCCACCGGTCTAATTGCTCATGTTTCTTGGACCAATCAAGTCTCTTCTTCTTTTTGGTGCACATTTTAGTAGTGGTTTCTTTGCAGCAATTTGACCATGAAGGCCTGCTTCACACAGTCTCATCTGAATAGTTGATGTTGAGATGTGTCTGTTACTTCAACTCTGTGAAGCATTTATTTGGGCTGCAATCTGAGGTGCAGTTAACTCTAATTAACTTACCTTCTGCAGCATTGGTAACTCTGGGTTTTCTTTTCCTGTGGCAGTCCTCATGAGATTCAATTTCATCATAGCGCTTGATAGTTTTTGAGACTGCACTTGAAGAAACTTTCAAAGGTCTTGACATTTTCCGGACAGACTGACCTTCATGTCTTAAAGTAATGATGGACTGTCATTTCTCTTTGCTTATTTGAGCTGTTGTTGCCATAATAACGACTTGGTCTTTTACCAAATAGGGCTATCTTCTGTATACCACCCCTACCTTGTCACAACAACTCATTGGCTCAAATGCATTAAGGAAAGAAATTACACATATTAAGAAGGCACACGTTTTAAATTAAATGTATTCCAGGTGACAACCTTATGGAGCAGGAGTTGCGCAAGGCATTGTATCACAGTGCTAGAAGCTTCACTACAGACCCTGGTTCGATCCCGGGCTGTATCACAACCGGCCATGATCGGGAGTCCCATAAAGCAGCGCACAATTGGCCCAGCGTCATCCAGGTTAGGAGAGGGGTTTGGCCTGGGTAGGCAGTCATTGTAAAATAAGAATTTGTTCTTAACTGGCTTGCCTAGTTAAATAAAGGTTAAATAAATAAAAAGCTGGTTGAGAGAACGCCAAGAGTGCGCAAGGCAAAGGCTGGCTACTGTGAAGAATCTCAAATATGTTTACCCTTTTTTGGTTACTACATGATTTCATATGTGTTATTTCATAGTTTTTATGTCTTCACTATTATTCTACAATGAAGAAAATATTAAAAATAAAGAAAAACCCTAGAATGAGCAGGTGTCCAAACTTTTGAATGGTACTGTATATAATTAATATATTTACATATAAATAAATATGTAAATAGATAAAAATCTATATATATAAATATACGAATCATACTTTGCCGTTGTAGAGGATGACAGGGCAGACAAACCTCCCTCTGCAGCGGGCCATCTTACTGCGGTTCACCAGATCCTGCAGCTTGGTGATCTGGACTGTGCTCTCAAACCTAAGGAGACAGCAGTAGCAAGATATCAAGCAACATACTCCTCACTACAGCAATAGATTTTCATTGATCTATTCTAACAAAGCAATATATGGATCCTCAATATATTTTCATTACAATGGAGAAATAAATTGTAAAAATCAGCAATACATGGATCATCAATATACCAAATAGCAATATATCTTCATTGATATGTTAAAACAAAGCAATACCTACATGAATCATAGTCCTCAATATAGCAATATTATATAATGTAGCAAGTGAAAAATCAAATCAAATTGTATTTGTCACATACACATGGTTAGCAGATGTTAATGCGAGTGTAGCGAAATAACACATCAAACTGCCCCAATAGCCAGAGACTGACGGCTCACATACAGTCCAGTAAGATTGGCTCGGCGCCAGAGGTACAGGTTCAACCACAGTACAGCCAAAGTCCCTGGAGCAGCTTAGGGGTGAATGGAGGAGGAGGATGTCCCAAATGGCCTCCTATTCCCTATTTAGTGCGCTACTTTTGACCAGTGACGAGAAACTAATTTGGTGTACCGTTTTATCTGTGGATTAATTGTCAGAGTAGAGGACCTTGTGCCTTTCAGTTAAAATAACAACCCAGTGTTTATATCAAAGGACAAATTAGTTAGCAACAGCAAGCTAGCTAGCTAATTTTCAATAAATGTTTAATGCATTTTGACCTGTCCCAAAATTAATATAATTGGTTCAGAGTTTGTTTTGATATTTCAACCTGCGTGTCCTGATCGTGTCTGGTGTGGGGGTACAAAAATCAGCATGCACGCGAGTGTTTTGGTCAGCATGTAACTCAACCCCATTTAGTATTCAGCGTTTTAATTTTAACATCTAAACTAATGGGTATTCTTGAGTGAGCTCATAGCCTAAAGCCCCTATTTAGTGTCAATCAACAACACAAACAATGACACATAAAATCCATCTCACTCGTGTGTTTGTTAGCTCTAGATAACCTGATTGGGCAAACATTTTATGGGTGTTTACATGAACTATTGAGTGGCTGTTTCCCCCGACTTATGAATTCACATAGAGGGCAACTATGGGACAGGTCACAGACATACGGAAACATAACGCATGAAGGGAATACATTCTCCCCACGAACATGTTATCCAGTCTGACAAAAGCACTTTTTTAAACCTAGAGACATCTTCCTCACGGTGTGGATCTTAGAAGCGTTGCGTTCCTCTACTCATAGGTCAAAAGTACATATTCTATTTCCGAACACATTCCAAAATAGAACGCTCCCATAACGTTTCCCATTTAATCATAAATATAATTAGAGAACCTCAGACATTTCCAACCCCCTCGGTGTCATGAATCATGACTCATGAAGATGTGGACCGGACTACATTTAACCACGTTTTGTTTTCTGTCCAATAACAGGTCAGGGCCTGTTTTCTTAATCCAGCTCAGATTAGAAAAGATGATCTCGGATCAGTTTAGCTTTTTAGATCATAATGAATAAGACTATAGGGACCGGGTGACCTGAGTCTAGATCGGCACTCCTACTCCAAGTTCACATTTATCATATCTGAATATGGGCTGCGGACTATGGTACACACAAATAAACAACAGTGTAATTGGTGACTAAGTGGACTGAACTTTGTCTCAGGCTGTGACTGAGAATGTTACTGGCTGTCAAATCCTTGCTTGTTTCTTCAACTCCCCTCAAAGCCTATTGGGGGAGAGGATCCAAGGTCCCTCCCTCGGTCCTCCTCCTCCAATGTGCTTTGAGAGAAGTTGAGGAAACAAGGACTGGGGAAACAAGGACTGTACATCTAGTAGGTCTAATATTTGCAGACACAGCCTCATTGATGAGCTTGTTAAGGTAATGTAGGTAGGTACGGTACCCGTCTTTATGGAGCTCTGTACATTCATACTCCAGGAAGACCATCTGTCGGGGGTAGTGGCCACACACTTCCCCGTTGGCGTTGTGGATGACGCTGTACTTGTAGTCTCGGCCAAAGAGCTCCAAGCAACGCTTCTCTATCGTCTCGACCTGTAAGAGACAAATATTCCAAAGTGGTGATTGATAGACTTCCGTGAAACGCATAGTCACCCCCCACACAAAGAAGGAAAAACAGGATGTGTAGCTCAGTTAATTGGCCACAACCTGGGAAGAGCCAATGGTACAGTTGTCCCATGTCCCAAAATGTAGGCCTATTTTCAACCACCGTGGTTTCTGTCAACATTTAGGTGATGCTCATGAGAAACTGCAGACATACACATTAAAAGGTGGCTTGTGAAGGATTTCCTGCTGTGTTTGGTCACTTCTAAATCATATGAAATATAACCACTAGATTTATGAAGAATATGAACCGATATGCGTACCATCTCATCATTACCCCCAAAATAAGGACACCTTCCTTCATTGTATAGTCTTTGACCATGTCATTATTTGACCACTATCATAAATTACTTAGCTAAGTGCTATTCACATAGCATGCGTCTTACTGAGAATATCCTTCCATGCATGTTTATTATGTGTTGGTGGGTTTGAAGTTGTATGAAAAAGGCTTGACTAAGCCTGAGTATCTGGACAGTTAAAGAAATAGGCTACCTCTGAAGGAAGGAGATTCTAACATCTGGAGCAGGTGAGCAGTCTCTTTCTAGGGAGTTTTTCCTAGCCACCGTGCTTCTACACCTGCATAGCTTGCTGTTTGGGGTTTTAGGCTGGGTTTCTGTACAGCACTTTGAGATATCAGCTGATGTACGAAGGGCTATATAAATCAAATTGATTTGATTTGATTGCTGGCACTAGGCACTGCAGGCTGTTGTTTATTTGAAGCACGCGTAAAGGTAAGGGACGTTTGGTGGATGGCACACCATCTCGGAGTAAACACATAGCTAAAACTGGCTATAATGACATGAAGAAATAACAGTTAAAAACATGTATGCTAAGAACCTCGGACTTACCCGTGGCGTGACTTCTTTCGCTCTGTACTGCGTCTTCGAAAACAAATCTATCAAATCCGCTATTTCCTCAGTCTTTCTGCCTGATATCATTAGCCCGGAGTCCGTGAGACTCCCAGACACGGAAGGGAATGCAGACATCATCGTGCCGAGACCCACCGTAGGTTCTATCCGAACTCTTCCGCCCTCAAACACCGCAGCACCTTGGGAACGGGAAGACCCACCAGGCCATCCCTTCCCAGCCAGTTTCTTCCTGACTGCCCGCTTGAAAGGGCCGGAGCCGGGTATTCTCCCCGAATTCAGGGCACCGCTGTGCTGGTACCCTCTAGAAACAAGGATGTATTAACCAGCCAGCAGGCTAGCTAACCCTTCCGAGTAAAACTTGCCAGGCAAGCAGAATGTATAGCAATTTGTTTACGTGGCTAAGCTAGTGGTGGTGGATTTGGTTGTCTAGCTAAGGTAGCTGACGTTAGTTAAATAATGTTAGGAAGTATCCACACTTAAAGTTTGGATACTACATTACTAAACGTTTTGCGGAGAAAAATTAATGCTGACTAGTTTTTAGTCCTTGCCCTCATCACTCGTATGTTTGCTATTGAGCCTTTGTTGGCAGAGGAATACTCCGGGCGCCTGACTCAGGAAATCGCGAGGACTCCTGGCCTAGTCACGTTTCCTCTGTCATTTATTCATTTGCTCTCCTCTTCCCCAGTAATGACAAAAAGTATTACCGGTTCCAAAACGATTAAATCCGTAGCAGCAGCGATTCAAAAGCGTATTTATTAGTCTTGATCAAACATCACACGACTGTTGAAGTGTTGCAATCCGTGAACTGTCTCAAGGAACAAGTGGTAAACAGGAAGTTGAAACCAGCACGTGACCAACATCGCCCCCTGAAATATATATATATTTTTTTATTAACAACAAATCAATACAAAAAGTACATGGGGAACACAAGTGTATGTATAAAGAATATACAAAGTACAATTGGGCTAGGGGGTACAATATCACATTACCTTAAGGGACATACACACATTTATAATTCTAACAGCTTTTTTGTTGGCAAAGTATTTCATTGTCTTAAAATATAGTTCCATTTATTTTTGTAAGGTAGTAAAATGTGGTGTTTTGTTTGTAAATTTACATTTGTGAATATGAAATGGGGCTACAAGAATAATTATATTAATTACTTCAAATTGTTTCAACTTATTTCTATCATAAGTAAAGAATCCAAGCAGCATCCTTTTGAAACAAGGCTGTTAACAATCTATTGTTGTTGAGTAGACTAAAAGAAAAAAAAATATTTCCTACTGATGAGTCAACAGGGTCAATGGAAGGTAGGCTCTGAGGGTCAGGTCTTGACACGTTCCTGAATAATAAAGCAACACCTGAGGGAATGGCATCTAAAACGATTGCAAAATCTTTAGGTGTTAGAGGGACCTTGTAAAGTGATAAGAATTCATTATAACTGAGTAAAAGACCCTCTGCATTTACCAGTTGGCTCACCAATAGGATATTATTTCAGGACCAATATTCTAAAAACAAAGAAGTATTTTTATACAATATGTCCTGATTATTCCATATATAATATCTGTGTGGAGAAAAAATATATTTATATTTTAAGGATCATGACAAGAAAACCTGCCGATGAAAAGCATAGAGTTTCATTGGAACTTTGTCAATATTATAATTGCAAACCAACATGAAGTTAACCTCTATGGGATCGATATCCCCCCTGTGGGACAGTTGAGCTAACGTAGGCTAATGTGATTAGCATGAGGTTGTAAGTAACAAACAAAAAAATCCCTGGACATAAACATATCTGATATGGGCAGAAAGCTTACATTCTTGTTAATCTAACGGCACTGTCCAATTTACAGTAGCTATTACAGTGAAATAATACCATGCTATTGTTTGAGGAGAGTGCACAATTATGAACTTGAAAATATATTAATAGACCAATTAGGCACATTCGGGCAGTCTTGATCCAACATTATGAACAGATATGCAATGGTTAATTTGATCAGTCTAAAACTTTGCACATACACTGCTGCCATCTAGCGGCCAAAATCTAAATTGCGCCTGGGCTGGAATAATACATTATGGTCTTTCTCTTGCATTTCAAAGATAATGGTATAAAAAAAAATGTAAACGCATGTTTTTTTCTTTGTATTATCTTTTACCAGATCGAATGTGTTATATTCTTCTACATGAATTTCACATTTCCACAAACTTCAAAGTGTTTCCTTTTAAATAGTATCAAGAATATGCATATACTTGCTTCAGGTCTTGAGCTACAGGCAGTTAGATTTGGGTATGTCATTTTAGGTGAGAATTGAAAAAAAGGGTTAGATCCTTATTAACTGAAATCTAGGGGAGGTGCCATGTTTCAGTTTGATAGAGCTGTTACCATTCGTATAGAGAGTCTTAATAGCCTTACAGAAAAAATCCCCAAAGCCAAATTTCTCAAGGGAGTGGAAGAGGAACTGCTGCTTTCTAAAAATATAAAAAATAATATGAAGCTATCCTCGGTTATTAGGTCTGAGTAGTCAAGTATGTCTGATATTGTTCGAAATATGTCTGTTCCTCATAAAGCCAGACTGTGTTTCATCAATGATTGCATCCAGGAATTCTTTAATTATTTTTCAAGTAGTAAGGCTAATAAATTAGAAACCACTTATCGATGAGCAGTGTTATTAACCCCCGAGTCATTGTTAGAGGGAGAAGATTGTTTTTAAAGTATTTTTAGAAACTTGTTCATTAAATTGTTCAAAAACATCCTATGGCGTTCTGCATTAGCACCGAACAGCCCCCGTGATATGCAACTTTCAGGGAAGCTAGAAACCAATATACACAGGCAGTTAGAAAAGCCAAGGCTAGCTTTTTCAAGCAGAAATTTGCTTCCTGCAACACAAACTCAAAAAAGTTCTGGGACACTGTAAAGTCTATGGAGAATAAGAACACCTCCTCCCAGATGCCCACTGCACTGAGGACTGCACTATAATTGAGCATTTCAATAAACATTTTTCTACGGCTGGCCATGCTTTCCACCTGACTACCTTTACCCCGGTCAACAGCACTGCACCCCCCACAGCAACTCGCC
This sequence comes from Oncorhynchus clarkii lewisi, assembly GCF_045791955.1. NCBI lineage: Eukaryota > Metazoa > Chordata > Actinopteri > Salmoniformes > Salmonidae > Oncorhynchus > Oncorhynchus clarkii. Next base: position 73,958,362 of record NC_092153.1, read on the forward strand.
CAAGCCTTCCCCATTTCTCCTTCTCCCAAATCCAGTCAGCTGATGTTCTGAAAGAGCTGCAAAATCTGGACCCCTACAAATCAGCCAGGCTAGACAATCTGGACCCTTTCTTTCTAAAATTATCTGCCGAAATTGTTGCAACCCCTATTACTAGCCTGTTCAACCTCTCTTTTGTGTCGTCTGAGATTCCCAAAGATTGGAAAGCAGCTGCGGTCATCCCCCTCTTCAAAGGGGGGGAACACTCTTGACCCAAACTGCTACAGATATCTATCCTACCCTGTCTTTCTAAGGTCTTCGAAAGACAAGTCAACAAACAGATTACCGACCATTTAGAATCCCACCATACCTTCTCCGCTATGCAATCTGGTTTCAGAGCTGGTCATGGTTGCACCTCAGCCACGTTCAAGGTCCTAAACGATATCTTAACCGCCATCGATAAGAAACAATACTGTGCAGCCGTATTCATTGACCTGGCCAAGGCTTTCAACTCTGTCAGTCGCCACATCCTCATTGGCAGACTCGATAGCCTTGGTTTCTCAAATGATTGCCTCGCCTGGTTCACCAACTACTTCTCTGATAGAGATCAGTGTGTCAAATCGGAGGGCCTGTTGTCCGAGCCTCTGGCAGTCTCTATGAGGGTGCCACAGGGTTCAATTCTTGGACCGACTCTCTTCTCTGTATACATCAACGATGTCACTCTTGCTGCTGGTGAGTCTCTGATCCACCTCTACACAGACGACACCATTCTGTATACTTCTGACCCTTGTTTGGACACTAACACGAGCTTCAATGCCATACAACTCTCCTTCCGTGGCCTCCAATTGCTCTTAAATACAAGTAAAACTAAATGCATGCTCTTCAACCGATCGCTGCCTGCACCTGCCTGCCCGTCCAACATCACTACTCTGGACGGTTCTGACTTAGAATATGTGGACAACTACAAATACCTATGTGTCTGGTTAGACTGTAAACTCTCCTTCCAGACTCACATCAAACATCTCCAATCCAAAGTTAAATCTAGAATTGGCTTCCTATTTCGCAACAAAGCATCCTTCACTCATGCTGCCAAACATACTCTTGTAAAACTGACCATCCTACCGATCCTCGACTTCGGCGATGTCATTTACAAAATAGCCTCAAATGCCCTCCTCAATAAATTGGATGCAGTCTATCACAGTGCCATCCGTTTTGTCACCAAAGCCCCATATACTACCCACCACTGCGACCTGTACGCTCTCGTTGGCTGGCCCTCGCTTCATACTCGTCGCCAAACCCACTGGCTCCAGGTCATCTACAAGACCCTGCTAAGTAAAGTCCCCCCTTATCTCAGCTCGCTGGTCACCATAGCTGCACCCACCTGTAGCACGTGCTCCAGCAGGTATATCTCTCTGGTCACCCACAAAACCAAATCTTCCTTTGTTCGCCTCTCCTTCCAGTTCTCTGCTGCCAATGACTGGAACAAACTACAAAAATCTCTGAAATTGGTAACACATCTCCCTCACTAGCTTTAAGCACCAGCTGTCAGCGCAGCTCACAGATTACTGCACCTGTACATAGCCCATCTATAATTTGCCCAAAGAACTACCTCTCCCCCTACTATATTTATTTATTTATTTTTCTCCCCATTATTTCTATCTCTACTTTGCACATTCTTCCACTGCAAATCTACCATTCCAGTGTTTTACTTGCTATATTGTATTTACTTCGCCACCATGGCCTTTTTTTTGCCTTTACCTCCCTTATCTCACCTCATTTGCTCACATTGTATATAGACTTATTTTTCTACTGTATTATTGACTGTATGTTTGTTTTACTCCGTGTGTAACTCTGTGTTTTTGTATGTGTCGAACTGCTTTGCTTTATCTTGGCCAGGTCCCAATTGTAAATGAGAACTTGTTCTCAACTTGTCTACCTGGTTAAATAAAGGTTAAATACATTTTTTTTAAATAACTTGTAAAATTCTGTCAGAATTCCATTAATGCCTGGGGATTTATTGTTCTTTAGATGTTTGATAGACTCAATAATCTCTTCAACTATGATGGGTTCATCACACTGTTTAGATTCTATATCACTGATAGAGTGAACATTATTCAGTGAGTCTAAAAACATATCTGTGGATTCCTGACAGTATGTAGAGCTATACAATTTAATGTAAAAATGGCTACAGTAGTTAGCCATTCATTTTTGGTCATCTGTAATAATACCATCAACGTTTTAAATTATGGATAGTGTTATTTGTAGAGTGACATTTCTCAAGTCTAAAGAAATAGGGTGAATTCTGTTCTCCCTCATCAATACATTTTTTCCTAGATCTAACAAAGGCGCCTTCTGCTTTTAATCTATATATATTATCCAGTTGATTTCATCTATAGATATTATCCAGTTGATTTAATCTATAGATATTATCCAGTTGATTTAATCTATAGATATTATCCAGTTGATTTAATCTATAGATATTATCCAGTTGGTTTAATCTATAGATATTATCCAGTTGGTTTAATCTATAGATATTATCCAGTTGATTTAATCTATAGATATTATCCAGTTGATTTAATCTATAGATATTATCCAGTTGATTTAATCTATAGATATTATCCAGTTGATTTCATCTATATATATATTATCCAGTTTATTTCATCTATAGATATTATCCAGTTGATCTAATCTATAGATATTATCCAGTTGATTTCATCTATATATATATATTATCCAGTTTATTTCATCTATAGATATTATCCAGTTGATTTAATCTATAGATATTATCCAGTTGATTTCATCTATATATATATATTATCCAGTTTATTTCATCTATAGATATTATCCAGTTGATTTAATCTATAGATATTATCCAGTTGATTTCATCTATAGATATTATCCATTTGATTTTGTAACTCAATCAGTTACACGTTCTCTTCCCCCAAGACTGGCTGGGGACCTCTGAGAAATGGAAGTTATCCTAACCATGACCTTTTCCTCCTCAGCTCATCTGGTTTTAGCCAGATTACTACCAGATTGTTGAAGCTATTTGGCCACTTCAAATTTAAAGAGCTGTCAGTTCTTGAAATAAGATTTTTCTGCACAAGCTGTTTCCTGTGAGGACAGACGCTGGGAGACGAGAAGCAAGTACAGGGAGTGAATATTTAATAAATGACGGACATGAAACAAAACAAGGACAGGGGGAACAAAACAACATTAATGCAGACGGAGAAGAAATTGAGGAAGTGACAGATATATGGGAGGCAATCAATAAGGTAAAAGAGTCCAGGTGAGTCCCTTGAAGCGCTGATGTGCGTAACAATGGTGACAGGTGTACGTAATGATGGGCCTGCTGGCGCCCTCGAGTGCCAGAGAAGGGGAGCGGGAGCAGACGTGACAGTTTCCCAAAAGTGTGAGCAAAGACCTTTAACCTCAAACTTAACTATATCATTATTTAATAGTGAGCTATTTAGCTTACAGTAGGATGCTCTACCAAGGTTAATATCATGGGTAAATGTTTTTACATCAATGTAAATAGCCCTATCGTCCTATAGTTCCCCTCATAGCCGCATTTCACATAGACTATAATGGAGAATAGTTTTAGGCTGTTTGTAATTTTTCCATTAGGCCTAATAAATGGTTTGTTAACCATTAATAAACTGTAAAGTATGACATATTTTTTTCTTATTTTTTCCACAAGTGGGCATGTATGAACCGTTTAATTTAGGACGTAATAATAATGAACAACAGCCTGTATACATGTTTTTACTTTATTTAATGGTGTCAAAAATGAATAATTCTTTATAATAGTAATGTTAAAAGGCAGTTTATGTTTTTTTGTTTTGTTTTTATCAGAGTAGGGCAATAGGCTAAGACATTGAGCTACATTGGTGTAGGCCTATGTTGGAACTACTGTCATTGCTTATCGAGCCTACACAAATACTCATTGTAGATACTGTATGACCATTATATTCTGTCTATATATTTTGTTTATTGTTGTCAGCGCCATTCCACCAGGTCAAATTCCTGGTAAATGTAAATGTACTTGAAGAATAAAGGTGATTCTGATTCTGATATTGTTTCAATGAGATTTAGATTGGTTGTTCTGTTCAAACGGTGCTCTTATGTTTACACCGTCAGTGTAGTAATTTATAGGCAAACCGTACTACAACACAGTATCCACCATTCCTGCTTTGTGAAATTGTATGTACCCATTCAGTAGTACAACTCCTGAATAATATATGAATTTGCAGGTATTGTAGATGCGCTAGGATAGGCTATAACCTACCCTAAGAAACACACTCACATATTTTGCTTGAGATGTGTCATGATTTGCAACATAAAATTCCATCACCTTGATTTAATTAATGCAGTAGTAATTCTACTCATACTGAAAAAGAAAAAACATTGCACTTGCAATAAATTATTACCTACAAAACAACTCCTGTTCAGAAAATTCTTGAATTAGGGGGCAATTATTTTCATGTTGGTTGATAGTGTTAAATCCAAATGGTATTGTCTATTGCAATATTGCAAAAACCACGAGTTGGTGTGAAGACTCGTTACACAACATGAATGAGTTGTAGGCTATACGTTTCAAGATGCAATGTGATTAGGAAATTGATCAACATGAGGTTGCCTTTCAACAGTGGTGAAAAGTACTTGGGTAAAAATTTTTGACAACTTTTACTTCACTACATTCCTAAAGAAAATAATGTACTTTTTACTCCATACATTTTCCCTGAAACCCAAAAGTACTCGTTACATTTTTTATTCTTAACAGGACAGGAAAACCATACTGGAGTAAAAGTAAAGATACCTTAATAGAAAAGGACTCAAGTAGAAGTAAAAGTCAACCAGTAAAATATACTTGAGCAAAAGTATAAAATAATTTGGTTTAAAATATACTTAAGTATCAAAAGTAAAAGTATAAATCATTTCAAACTCCTTATACCTAGCAAACCAGATGGCACCTTTTTCTTGTTTTTTTTAATTTACGGAAAGCCACGGGCACACTCCAACATTCAGACATAATTTACAAACGAAGCATGTGTGTTTAGTGAACTCCAACATTCAGACATAATTTACAAACGAAGCATGTGTGTTTAGTGAGTCCGCCAGATAAGAGGGAGTGGGAATGTCCAGGGATGATAAATGCGTGAATTTGACTATTTTCCTGTCCTGCTAAGCAGTCAAAATGCAACGAGTACTTTTGGGTGTCAAGGAAAATGTATGGAGTAAAAAGTACCCCAAAAAAGAAACTTAAGTAGTACTTTAAAGTATTTTTACTTAAGCATTGCTTCCATGCACCTAATCCAGGTTTTTTCAACAGTTTTCTGTGCAGGCTATAGCAGTTTGTTTGGGGAGCCTGCGCGCGTGGAGGAGAGACGTGTGGGAAAAGGGAGAGCGAGAGTGAGAGTCAGAAGACAGCATCAGAAAACCACTAGCATGGGGTCTTGGTATTTATAGTGATAAGACCAATGCCCATCTTTTCTCGTCTTCATTCTTCAAAGGACACGCATCGGTCTCTTATTCCGGATGTAAATAATGCTCAAGTTGACCTAACTTAAATAGTTTGCGGAAGATTCATCAGTGGGGCTCGACAGCGGTGCTTGTCTCTCATTTGAAGCGTTGGGTCTAATGGGAGTCGATATAGCTTTATTCTTCACACTCCGACGGGGGTGGTGAATTGCGAATAACGCGCCTGATCTCTTTTTTCCTTGACCATTGATTTTTGCAATGCGAGCTTGTTCGACTCTGCTGTGTCTTTAGGCATTAAGAGGATTTTCTCCATCGCTGTTTAATAACGCTTCGGTCTTGAATTGATTAATTTGGAAACCATTTGGACTATATAACATCCAGACACCTGGACCTTTTGATTGACTACCAGGGGAGACAGTGCTGACCTTTGTGTGGACTCTTACATGTAAGATTTTTGTTTGTTCTCCATCTTTCAGAGACAACGGAGTGTTCTTATCAAAACAGTTGCTGAGCAATCATTGACGAAGATAGGGGGAGATAGAGACGAGAGGAATACGAGATAACGCCAGTGGTGGGGGAACATGCTGCCTTCGCAAGATGCTTCCAAGATTTACCATGACAACTACATGCGGAACTCGCGGCCCATTGGGGTTCTGTGGGCTATATTCACCATATGTTTGGCCATTATTAACGTAGTGGTGTTTATTCTGCCCTACTGGATTGGGGACAGCGTGAACACCCCACACGCAGGCTATTTCGGCTTGTTCCACTACTGCGTGGGCACTGGAAACTCCAACCGGGAGCTCACTTGCCAAGGAACCTTCGCCGAATTCAGCGGCATCCCCTCGAGCGCGTTCAAAGCTGCCTCCTTCTTCGTGTTGCTGTCCATGGTGCTAATCTTGGGTTGTATTGCCTGCTTCACCCTTTTCTTATTCTGCAACACTGCCACTGTCTACAAGACGTGCGCCTGGATGCAGCTGCTATGCGGTAAGAGATTGGCGTTTGGGTAGCCACCTCCACGGATGGGCGCAAATTCATGCATTCTGCTCACGAACATTGATGGGTCAATTACTTTACACACTGTTCGTTGACGCGGGGGTGGGGGGGGGGGGAGTCCATTTAGCCATAGCCTACATCATGCATGATTTAATACCTGATATTTTTCACATTATATTGTTTAAGTTAATTTGGTTCTTATAATTTTATAATTCTGTTTCTAATGCCAATGACACTAGTGTAGGCCTGCCTATATGGCAACAATGGATCAGACAATTGAAAGAGAAAATATTATTTTCTTTTTTGACTAGTTTTGAATGGAACCCAGTGAAGGACGTGTAAAACAAAACAGTGATTTGCCTGGCATCAATGAGGCCGTATGAGCTCTTGTCATGCTCTGATCTGTTTCACCTGTCTTTGTGATTGTCTCCACCCACCTCTAGGTGTCTCCTGTTTTCCCCATTAGTCCCCGGTGTATTTATCCCTGTGTTTCCTGTCTCTTGTGTTTCCTGTCTCTCTCTGTGTCAGTTCGTCTTGTTTTGTCAAGTCAACCAGCGTTTTGCCTAGTTCCTAGTTTTTTCCTAACCCTTGCCTGTCCTGACGCCGAACCCGCTTGCCTGACCTCTCTTCCTGTTCTGATCTCGAGCCTGGCTATCCCCTTGTACTGTTTGGAGTCTGACCTGGTTTATGAACTCTCGCCTGTCCCCGACCTGCCTTTTGCCTACCCTTTTTAGTGTAATAAATATCAGAGCCCAACCACCTGCCTCCTGTGTCTGCATTCGGGTCTCGCCTTGTGCCCTTATAGCTCTATTTGTTGTTGTTTCTTTTACTGAGAGAATTCTGACAAAAACAGGAATAACTGTGACAGCAGTTTTGTTTGTTTGGGATCTCTGGCCTTGGTTTATAGAGGGAACCGATTATTTCAGCTCAGGTGTCACGTACCTGCCACACACACGCCAATTCACATATGCGCTCTGTCGCACAGAAGCCCCTCACTGATCTCTAATTGCACAACCTCCAAATGAATTATACATTGTGCAAATAAATGCGCTCTAAATGTGTGTAGCCCTAGGCTCTATGTCAGCATAGAGACAAAGTGGAGTCACAATTCAACTGCTCACACAAGACAAATGTGGCAGGGTCTAGAGACAATTACGGACTACAAAAAGAAAATCAGCCACAACACAGACACTGACGTCTTGCTTCCAGACAAACTAAACACCTTCTTTGCTCGCTTTGAGGGTAATACAGTGCCACTGACGCGACCCGCTACCAAGGACTGTGGGCTTTCCTTCTCCGTGGTCGACGTGAATAAGACATGTAAACGTGTTAACCCTCGCAAGGCTGCCGGTCCAGACGGCATCTCTAGCCGTGTCCTCACAGCATGCACAGACCAGCTGTCTGGTGTGTTTACAGACATATTCAATCTCTCCCTATCCCAGTCTGCTATCCCCACATGTTTCAAGATGGCCACCATTGTTCCTGTACTCAAGAAGGCAAAGGTAACTGAACTAAATGGCTATCGCCCCGTAGCACTCACTTCTGTCATGATGAAGTGCTTTGAGAGACTAGTCAAGGATCATATCACCTCCATCTTACCTGTCACCCAAGACCCACTTCAATTTGCTTACCGCTCCAATAGGTCCACAGACGATGCAATCACCATAAATCAAATCAAATCAAATCAAATGTATTTATATAGCCCTTCGTACATCAGCTGATATCTCAAAGTGCTGTACAGAAACCCAGCCTAAAACCCCAAACAGCAAGCAATGCAGGTGTAGAAGCACGGTGGCTAGGAAAAACTCCCTAGAAAGGCCAAAACCTAGGAAGAAACGTAGAGAGGAACCGGGCTATGTGGGGTGGCCAGTCCTCTTCTGGCTGTGCCGGGTGGAGATTATAAGAGAACATGGCCAAGATGTTCAAATGTTCATAAATGACCAGTATGGTCGAATAATAATAACAGTTGAAACTGGAGCAGCAGCACGGCCAGGTGGACTGGGGACAGCAAGGAGCCAACCCAGACAGGATGACCACATCAGTGAATCAACCCACTCAGGTGACGCACCCCCTCCAGGGACGGCATGAGAGAGCCCCAGTAAGCCAGTGACTCAGCCCCTGTAATAGGGTTAGAGGCAGAGAATCCCAGTGGAAAGAGGGGAACCGGCCAGGCAGAGACAGCAAGGGCGGTTCGTTGCTCCAGAGCCTTTCCGTTCACCTTCCCACTCCTGGGCCAGACTACACTCAATCATATGACCCACTGAAGAGATGAGTCTTCAGTAGAGACTTGAAGGTTGAGACCGAGTTTGCGTCTCTGACATGGGTAGGCAGACCGTTCCATAAAAATTGAGCTCTATAGGAGAAAGCCCTGCCTCCAGCTGTTTGCTTAGAAATTCTAGGGACAATTAGGAGGCCTGCGTCTAACTGCGTCTAATAACACTGCACTGCCCTATCCCATCTGGACAAAAGGAATACCTACAGTGTGTAAGAATGCTGTTCATTGAGTATAGCTGTGCAATTGGGTCCTGGACTTCCTGACAGGCCGCCCCCAGGTGGTAGAGGTAGGAAACAACATCTCCACTTCACTGATCCTCAACACTGGGGCCCCACAAGGGGGCATCAAGTTTGCAGACGACACAACAGCACAACATGATTACCAACAACAACGAGACAGCCTACAGGGAGGAGGTGAGGGCACACGGAGTGTGGTGTCAGCAAAATAACCTCTCACTCAACGTTAGCAAAACAAAGGAGATGATTGTGGACTTCAGGAAACAGCAGAGGGAGCATCCCCCTATCCACATCGAAGGGACAGCATTGGAGAAAGTGGAAAGTTTTAAGTTCCTCTGCGTACACATCACAGACACACTGAAATGGTCCACCCACACAGACAGTGTGGTGAAGAAGGCGCAACAGCGCACAACTGCAAGGCTCTCCAGAGGGTGGTGCGGTCTGCACAAATCATCACCAGGGGTGAACTACCTGCACTCCAGGATACCTATAGCACCCAATGTCACAGGAATGCCAAAAAGATCATCAAGGACAACAACCACCCAAGCCATTGCCTGTTCACCCCGTTACCATCCAGAAGGCGAGGTCAGTACAGATGCATCAAAGCTGGGACCGAGAGACTGAAAAACAGCTTCTATCTCAAGGCCATCAGACTGTTAAACAGCCATCACTAACACAGATAGGCTGCTGCTTAAATACAGTCTTGAAATCATTGGCTACTTTAATAAATGGATCACTAGTCACTTTAATAATAACACTTTAATAATGTTTACATATCTTGCACTACTCATCTCATATGTATAGACTGTGTTTTATACCATCTATTGCATCTTGCCTATGCCGCTCGATCATCGCTCATCCACATATTTATGTGTATATATTTTTATTCCATTCCTTTACTTAGATTTGTGTGTATTAGGTATTTGTTGTGGAATTGTTAGATTACATGTTAGATATTACTGCACTGTCGGAACTAGAAGCACAAGCATTTTGCTACCCTCCCAATAACATCTGCTAGCCATATGTATGTGACCAATACAATTTGATTTGATGATTTGACATAAAATGGAATGTTTTTTTTTACGGTATTCCTATAACTGTTTCATCCTCTCGTGCCGAACCAAACCAAACTGTGCTGGCTTAGAAATTTAACTTTCACCTTGCCCTTTTCTGTAGGGTTTCAACTACTACAGTATGGTGGTTTGGCTCTGTAGTTTGAAATGTTCTCTACAGCTCCATATTATTTTCCTATTTTCCCCCTCTCACTCCATCGCCCTTACTCCCTTCCCTCAGGTCTAGCCCTTGTCGTGGTGGCAGGGTTTTCCCAGGATGCATTGTGTGTAGCATCAGGTCGGCAGACGGTGTGAAACTGTGGCTGAACTCACTGTGCTTTAGCTTCATGCTTGCTTTTTCTCTCACCGGGAACAAACTCGGAGGACTGTTTGTTCTCGGCTTTTAGCACTTATACCTCCCTTTCTTTTTAAATGTAGTCAACCGTTTTTCTTAGAAGACTACCTTTGCATCTACTCAAAACAGAGCTGCTCTTGCAGGAGTAATGACTCCATGTGTTAATATGTATTAACCTTCCTCATACGTAGGCTACATAGGTCATTTTGTTTCCGTAAGCACTTCATAACTACATCCCTTCTGTACCAAATTACAGCTGGCTTCAGTCTTGAGATGTACCAAATTACAGCTGGCTTCAGTCTTGAGATGTACCAAATTACAGCTGGCTTCAGTCTTGAGATGTACCAAATTACAGCTGGCTTCAGTCTTGAGAGCAGCAATTTCTTTTTTAAATGGTACATTTTTATTTCACCTTTATTTAACCAGGTAAACTAGTTGAGAACAATAGGCTTCCGTAAGAGAATGGAGGGTAGAATACTACAAGGTATCCTCGACCGGTGTTGGCCTATGACATTCCTTAAAAAGTCAAAATCAAACGAGTCGAACAACATTCTTTTAAAATATACTGTGTATTTCTGTGAATGTCTTTTTTTAAACTGGCAACCGTTTGTCATGCTGACACAAGCTCATAAACTCATGACCTATAAAATACAGGCCACATAGGTGGTTTGCTGGGTCAGTACAAAATAGTGAAGTGCAGACAAATTCTATTAGATATTGACTGTCGGCTCCAAAGGTGTCAGGAAGAGCACAGACGGGCTCCCAATGACAGGTTTCCTCCAGTGTTTGTGGGCTAAGAAGTTAAACTCTCTGACAGGTCATCAGAAGAGAAGTAATTGGAAGAAACCACATTACATCCACTTTCATTGAACCTTTCTGGAAAAGTACACTCAATAAGATATTGAGTTGCTCAATCCAGATAAATTTTTATTTCCAAAACTGTTAGCTCAATGACATGAGTAAGATCCAGACAACGCAGAGGAGAAGGGGTTTTGACCACACTTTACATTACATAGGCATTACTCCAGAGTACCTATGAGGGAATAACTGTAATCATCCTGTACCAGCAAGGTACACAAGCACATTCAGTAGATACATATGTACTGCTGTATCGATGTAATACAAGTAGAGACAAAAATTGCTAATGTGGAACTACTGTACATCTATTTATGTTATTTCTAGCTTAATATTTGTACCTATAAACTTCTATCACACCACTGGTAGTGGCTTCTGGGATAAGGCCTATGTAATGGTCTGTGTGGTAGTGGCTTCTGGGATAAGGCCTATGTAATGGTCTGTGTGGTAGTGGCTTCTGGGATAAGGCCTATGTAATGGTCTGTGTGGTAGTGGCTTCTGGGATAAGGCCTATGTAATGGTCTGTGTGGTAGTGGCTTCTGGGATAAGGCCTATGTAATGGTCTGTGTGGTAGTGGCTTCTGGGATAAGGCCTATGTAATGGTCTGTGTGGTAGTGGCTTCTGGGATAAGGCCTATGTAAGTAATGGTCTGTGTGGTAGTGGCTTCTGGGATAAGGCCTATGTAATGGTCTGTGTGGTAGGTTTTTGTCATATCATCTGGTCTATCCTGTACAATCCTGAAGCGTTTCAGTGTTGTTTCCACAGCCAGGTGCTATGGGAGCTTTACTGGGGTAATAGTCAGGCTTTCCAAAACTCCCAGAGCAATTTTGAAGGGCTCAGCAAAAGCCTCTGGTTCAAACGGAGCGCGACCAACCCGGAGGGAGCTGGAGAGGGGAGGCGAGAGGGAAAAGCGGGCATTTGAAGGGATTATGCTAAACGATACATTTAACTGGAGCTAACCCCATTGTTAAAAATCTACTTGATTTTCGCTGGTGACTCTATGAGAGCTAGCATCACTTTGGGGGAAATCACTTTGGAACCTTCTAAATCCATCCATTATAGCTAAACAGCAACGCATTGGGCCAAGCCTGCACACTGGGTAGTATGAGTGGCTTAGGATACTATTTATTACTATCTATTACAAACACAGAGAGAGCATGTTTACATTGCCAAAGCAAGTGAAATAGAAAATAAACTAAAGTGAAATAAACAATACAAAAATAACAGTAAACATTACACTTACAAAAGCTCCAAAAGAATAAAGACATTTCAAATGTCATGTTATGTATATACGTACACAGTATTATAAACAGTTATATACAATATATACAGTATTGTAATGATGTGTGTACACTCTCTCTCTACCTCTCTCTCTCTCTGTGTTACTCTCTCTCTCTGTGTTACTCTCTCTCAGTGTTACTTTTCCTCTCTGTGTTTCTCACTCACTCACTCACTCACTCACTCACTCACTCACTCACTCACTCTGGTCTAATTCCCTGAGATCTGGATCTTCTCTGGAAAATCATTATTTTAGTATTTTTGGGGTTTACTGCCAGGTTTACTGCCCTCTCTCTCTCTCTCTCTCTCTCTCTCTCTCTCTTCTCTCTCTCTCTCTCTCTCTCTCTCTCTCTCTCTCTCTCTCTCTCTCTCTCTCTCTCTCTCTCTCTCTCTCTCTCTCTCTCCCAGTTGCCCATTCCCTCTATCCCACACTGCACAGGGCCTGAGCTCAAAGGCGTTAGGCGAGTCGTGGTGGAGTTGATCCGTCCTTCTCCGTGGGCCCAGTTGGTTGCCATGGTTTCATGACCTTCCCATATTGTGGCGCTAACGGCTCGAGTAGCTTCTTATTTGCCACCCTGTTTGTGTTTCTGTCCTTCCTCCTCATTCCACTCTCATTACTCCTCCTTTATGTCTGTCTCGCTCTCTGTCTCACTGTCTCTCCTTCTGTTTCTCTCTCTATCGCTGTCTCACTCTCCTCCTTTCTCTCTGTCTATCACTGTCTGTCTCTCCTGTTTCTCTCTCTATCGCTGTCTCACCGTCTCTCCTTCTGTCTTTCTCTCTACCACTATCTCACTGTCTCTCCTTCTGTCTCTCTCTCTATCGCTGTCTCACTCTCTCCTTCTCTCTCTCTATCGCTGTCTCACCTTCTGTCTCTCTCTCTATCACTGTCTCACTGTCTCTCCTTCTGTCTCACTCTCTCCTTCTCTCTCTCAATTGCTGTCTCACCGTCTCTCCTTCTGTCTCTCTCTCTACCACTGTCTCACTGTCTCTCCTTCTGTCTCTCTCTCTATCGCTGTCTCACTGTCTCTCCTTCTGTCTCTCCTTTCCCTCGCTCTCTTTTCTCCCTTCCCTCGCTCTCCTCCTTTTTTCTCATACCGTGAGAGAGACCTAGTACAGTGTGACAGCAGAGGGATCGTGACTTGTATCTAATGTTTGAGTATGTGTGCGTGGAGAGTGTGTGTGTGTGTGTGTGTGTGCGCGTTAATCTTGAAGTCTTGCTGTGCTGATAGTTGTAAGAGCAATGCTCTTGGATAATTGGCTGCTTTGACCAATCTTACATGGGTCACTGTTCCACTAATTTGAGAAATGCTCTCTCACACACACACACACATACTTGCATTCACACACACACACACACACACACACACACACACACACACACACACACACACACACACACACACACACACACACACACACACACACACACACACACACACACACACACATACGTCCATAACACTCGCACACACACATGTCCATAACAAACACACACACATACATACATTCGTCCATAGCACCTGGTTCCCTGCTGGATGTCTCTCTTTCTCTGCTCCATCTTGTCGACTGTGGACCGTATGTTAAACTAAAGAGAAGATGACATCCCCCTCAAAATAACGCTCTTTGATTATCCAATATCAGCTTCGATGCAGGTGCTATGAAAAGGAATGGACAATGCTACTGATAGAAACACAATGCTACTGATAGGAAACACAATGCTACTGATAGGAAAGACAATGCTACTGATAGGAAACACAATGCTACTGATAGGAAAGACAATGCTACTGATAGGAAACACAATGCTACTGATAGAAACACAATGCTACTGATAGGAAACACAATGCTACTGATAGAAACACAATGCTACTGATAGGAAAGACAATGCTACTGATAGGAAAGACAATGCTACTGATAGGAAACACAATGCTACTGATAGGAAACACAATGCTACTGATAGGAAACACAATGCTACTGATAGAAACACAATGCTACTGATAGAAACACAATGCTACTGATAGAAACACAATGCTACTGATAGAAACACAATGCTACTGATAGAAACACAATGCTACTGATAGAAACACAATGCTACTGATAGAAACACAATGCTACTGATAGGAAACACAATGCTACTGATAGGAAAGACAATGCTACTGATAGAAACACAATGCTACTGATAGGAAACACAATGCTACTGATAGAAACACAATGCTACTGATAGGAAACACAATGCTACTGATAGAAACACAATGCTACTGATAGGAAACACAATGCTACTGATAGGAAAGACAATGCTACTGATAGGAAAGACAATGCTACTGATAGGAAAGACAATGCTACTGATAGGAAACACAATGCTACTGATAGGAAACACAATGCTACTGATAGGAAACACAATGCTACTGATAGAAACACAATGCTACTGATAGAAACACAATGCTACTGATAGAAACACAATGCTACTGATAGAAACACAATGCTACTGATAGGAAACACAATGCTACTGATAGAAACACAATGCTACTGATAGGAAACACAATGCTACTGATAGAAACACAATGCTACTGATAGGAAACACAATGCTACTGATAGAAACACAATGCTACTGATAGAAACACAATGCTACTGATAGGAAACACAATGCTACTGATAGAAACACAATGCTACTGATAGGAAACACAATGCTACTGATAGGAAACACAATGCTACTGATAGAAACACAATGCTACTGATAGGAAACACAATGCTACTGATAGGAAAGACAATGCTACTGATAGAAACACAATGCTACTGATAGAAACACAATGCTACTGATAGGAAAGACAATGCTACTGATAGAAACACAATGCTACTGATAGGAAACACAATGCTACTGATAGGAAAGACAATGCTACTGATAGAAACACAATGCTACTGATAGGAAAGACAATGCTACTGATAGAAACACAATGCTACTGATAGAAACACAATGCTACTGATAGGAAAGACAATGCTACTGATAGAAACACAATGCTACTGATAGAAACACAATGCTACTGATAGGAAAGACAATGCTACTGATAGGAAACACAATGCTACTGATAGGAAACACAATGCTACTGATAGGAAAGACAATGCTACTGATAGAAACACAATGCTACTGATAGGAAAGACAATGCTACTGATAGAAACACAATGCTACTGATAGAAACACAATGCTACTGATAGGAAAGACAATGCTACTGATAGAAACACAATGCTACTGATAGAAACACAATGCTACTGATAGGAAACACAATACTAATTCAAAAGAGCTGAAATTGGAACTGAGAAGTAGAATGAACGGCGTCATTGTTAAATTAATTGGCATTCATTCAATGAAATGATACCTGATATAAACTGAGTAAAAGGTTATGTTATGGAGATGAATAAGATAGTGCTTCAACCAATATGAAATGTTGCTGAGGTGTATACAGTAATCATGGTTTTACCTTTATTTAAATGCTCAAACTAACTAACACAACTGGGTTAAGATCATTTATCATTCTTAAAAGACCTGAAGCACTGTACAGGATGTTTTTTCCAGTTTGGTTTAGTAGTTCTGATGTACTATTTACAGTATGTGTATGTTTGTGTGCCTCTGATGGCTTTGATTTATTCCCGTATGTGATCATGTGCTTGTGAAAATGTATGTGTGTGTGTGTGTATGTTTGCTTGTGTGTGTGTGTGTGTTTGCTTGTCTGTGTGTGCAGTCTGGCGTTAGCGTTGGGTTAACAGAATAATTGATTAAGTCATTTGTTCCTCCACCTCTCCCAGCTCGGCCAACGAAAAGTGAATTAACACCTATGGAACTATAACACCTATGATGCCTCGAGGGACATCTGGGAAATGTAGTTATGTTCAAAGAGCATGGGAAAATCTATTTCTCAGCTGACTTTTCCAAGTTCTTCCACACTCTTCTCGACAAACCATTTCTGTATGGACCTGGCTTTGTGCGGAGGGCATTGTCATGCTGAAACAGGAAAGGGCCTTCCCCAAACTGCATCAAAGTTGGAAGAACAGAATCGTATAGATTGTCATTGTTTGCTGTAGTATAATGATTTCCCTTCACTGGAACTAAGGGGCCCGAACCATGAAAGACAGCCACAGACCATTATCCCTGCTCCACCAAACTTTACAGTTGGCACTATGCATTCTAGCTGGTAGCATTCAAATCCAGGTTTGTCAGTCGGACTGACAGATTGTGAAGTGTGATTCATCACTACAGAGAACACGTTTCCACTGCTTCAGAGTCCAATGGCGGCGAGCTTTACACCACACCAGCCGACGCTTGGCATTGCACATGGTGATCTTAGGTTTGTGTCCGGCTGCTCGGTCACAGTTTACCATATATGCATAGTCACTTTACAACTGCAGATTACCCCTTTAAATGAAATGTTTCTACAATATGTTTTATTACTGTGTAATATATAACAAGACAGTAGGCTACCAGAGTCCTATATAGAGAGTTTAGCAAACTGTTTGTCACATTGTCGCTTCGTGCCAAGCCGTCTGTGTCAGTGTCCTGTCATTGTTACAGATGGTGGCGCCAACATGCAGCCCATTACAATTCTACATCTCAAACAGACCGAAGTCTGTACCTCTATTTCCCTGCTCTCTGTGGCATCAGACCAGTCTATGAAATCAGCAGGGAACCAGTTAGAGGACACACCTCCAGATCATCTGATAGAGGATACATCCCAAATAGCACCCTATTCCCTATATAGTGCACTACTTTTGACCAGGGCCGATAATGCACTAGTTTTGACCAGTGCCCTATGAGCCATATCAAAGTAGTACACTGCATAGGGAATAGAGTGCCATTAGGGATGCAAGCAAATAGACGCTCACGGCCTCCCGGGTGGCGCAGTGGTTAATGGCACTGTACTGCAGCGCCAGCTGTGCCATCAGAGACTCTGGGTTCGCGCCCAGGCTCTGTTGTAACCGGCCGTGACCGGGAGGTCCGTGGGGCGACGCACAATTGGCCTAGCGTCGGGTTAGGGAGGGCTTGGCCGGTAGGGATGTCCTTGTCTCATCGCGCACCAGCGACTCCTGTGGCGGGCCGGGCGCAGTGTGCGCTAACCAAGGTTGCCAGGTGCGCGGTGTTTCCTCCGACACATTGGTGCGGCTGGCTTCCGGGTTGGATGCGCGCTGTGTTAAGAAGCAGTGCGGCTTGGTTGAGTTGTGTATCGAAGGACGCATGACTTTCAACCTTTGTCTCTCCCGAGCCCGAATGGGAGTTGTAGCGATGAGACAAGATAGTAGCTACTAAAACAATTGGATACCATGGAATTGGGGAGAAAAAGGGGTAAAAATTCAAAATAAATAAATAAAATAGACACTCACATGGGACCACGACTCCTCCAGCTAATGTCGACTGGCCTCTCCATTTAGGAGCGCTTCTCCAAGCCTTATTACCGCGGCGGCAGGGTAGCCTAGTGGACTAGTAACCGGAAGGTTGCGCGTTCAAACCCCCGAGCTGACAAGGTCTGTCGTTCTGCCCCTGAACAGGCAGTTCCTAGGCTGTCATTGAAAATAAGAATTTGTTCTTAACTGACTTGCCTGGTAAAATAAAAAAAATAAACCTCTTTTGTTGTTTAGTAATTGTAATTGTCCCCAAATCAAATAAATCCCCAATAAAGTATTTTTCTCACAAAATAATTCAAGCTGCTCAAAAGCCCAAAGCGCAAAGCTAGAAAAAGCATAGAAGTAGATCTGTATTTAATAATAGACCGCTCTCAGTTGGTCACTACTTAGCTATAATCTTGGTGTACATCCACAGTGCACTTCTTGTGGGTGTATCCCCTTGTCCTTTTAATTGGGAGCTGCCGCAGTTCTGCATGAGAAAGAGTTTGTCTGAGTCCCAAATTGAACCCTATTTTCTACATAGTGCACTACGTTTGAGCAAAGCCCAGGAGCAGGACAGGAGTGATGGAGGTGGCACTAGTGTTACATCAGGGCACTGTCTCCCTGCAGACAGAACAGAACAATAAATAATTGTCAATTAATCATTAAGTCTAAATCTTGTTCACCTGTGTCTGCCAGCCACAATCAGAAGGCAGCCAATCAGAACACAGAGTAACAGGAGTGGGGAGGAATTTGATCAGGTAAATCATACGTTGATGTCAATGGAAGAATTAAGTGAAAACTCGAGATTAGAGCACAGATCTCAAGTTAGAATTCAAGCCTAAATTAATTGTCTAAAGTCCAGGGCCATATTCATTAAGTGTAGGAGTGCTGATCTACAATACGTTTTTAGATCATAATGAATAATCATAATCAATTCATTATGATTATTGACTAAAGAAGATGGTGCCGGAAGAAATGGCAGCCATTTTACGGGTGACTAATTGTGCTATTATGTGTCTTTTTTCGTGATATTTGTAACTTATTTTGTACATAATGTTTCTGCCACCGTATCTTTCGGCAAAAAATTGCTTCTGGAAATCAGGACAGCGATCACTCACCTCGGATTAGACAAAGATGTTTTCTTCAAAAAGCAGGAAGCACAGGATGTACTTCAGACACCCAACAAGGCCGAAATCCCCGTCATTAGCAAGAAAAAGAGACACAGGTTCAGAGGACACAGGGCGGGGAGCCTCGTAAACATCCTCCGACGGCTACTGGGAAATCTGCCCTTACCATCAATATCACTTGCCAACGTACAATCAGTGGACAAGAAATTAGACGAGGTACGTTCACGTATATCCTACCAACGGGACATCAAAAACTATAACATCTTATGTTTCACCGAATCGTGGCTGAATGATGACATGAATAACATTCAGCTGGCGGGATATACGCTGCACCGGCTAGATAGAACAGCACACTCTGGTAATACAGGCGGGCTGTGTATATTTGTAAACAAAAGCTGATGCACGAAATCTAAGGAAGTCTCTAGATTTTGCTCGACTGTAGTAAAGTCTCATGATAAGCTATAGACCACACTACTTACCAAGAGAATTTTCATTAAAAAAAATTGTGGCTGTTTATTTACTACCACAGACGCTGGCACTAAGACCACACTGAGTCACCTGTATAAGGAAATAAGAAAACAGGAAACCGCTCACCCAGAGATGGCGCTCCTAGAGGTCAGGACTTTAATGCAATTTTACCAAATTTCTATCAGCATGTTAAATGCGCAACCAGAGGGAAAATAATTCTAGATCCCCTTTACTCCACACACAGAGACGTGTACAAAGCTCTCCCTCGCCCTCCATTTGGCATATCTGACCATAATTATATGCTCCTGATTCCTTCTTACAAGGAAAAACTAAATCAGGAAGTACCAGTGACTCGGTCTATTAAAAAGTGGTCAGATGAAGCAGATGCTAAACTACAGGACTGTTTTGCTATCACAGACTGAAATATGTTCTGGGATTCCAGAACATATTCCTTCCAATGGCATTGAGGAGTACACCACATCAGTCACTGGCTTTATCAATAAGTGCATCTAGGACGTTGTCCCCACAGTGACTGTACGTACATACCCCAACCAGAAGCCATAGATTACAGGTAACATTCGCACTGAGCTAAAGGGAGAGCTGCCGTTTTCAAGGTGCGGGACAATACCTTATATGAAATCCTGCTATGCCCTCAGACTAACCATCAAACAGGCAAAGTGCCAATACAGGGCTAAGATTGAATCGTACTACACCGGCTTCGACGCTCGTCGGATGTGGCAGGGCCTGCAAACTATTGCAGCCTACAAAGGGAAGCACAGCCGCGAGCTGCCCAGTGACACGAGCCTACCAGACGAGCTAAATCACTTCTATGCTCGCTTCGAGGCAAGAAACACTGAGGCATGCATGAGAGGACCAGCTGTTCCGGACAACTGTGTGATCATGCTCTCCGTAGCCGACGTGAGTAAGACCTTTAAACAGATCAACATTCACAAGGCTGCTGGGCCAGACGGATTATCAGGACAACTGGCAGTTGTCTTCACTGACATTTTCAACATATCCCTGATTGAGTCTGTAATTCCAACATGCTTCAAGCAGACCACCATAGTCCCTGTGCCCAAGAGCACTAAGGTAACCTGCCTAAATGACTACAGACCCGTAGCACTCACGCCCGTAGCCATGAAGTGCTTTGAAAGGCTGGTAATGGCTCACATTAACACCATTATCCCAGAAACCCTAGACCCACTCCAATTTGCATACCGCTCAAACAGATCCACAGATGATGACATCTCTACTGCACTCCACACTGCCCTTTCCCACCTGGACAAAAGGAACACCTATGTGAGAATGCTATTCACTGACTACAGCTCAGCGTTCAACACCATAGTGCCCTCAAAGCTCATCACTAAGCTATGGATCCTGGGACTAAACACCCCCCTCTGCAACTGGATCCTGGACTTCCTGACGGGCAGCCCCCAGGTGGTGAGGGTAGGCAGCAATACATCTGCCATGCTGATCCTCAACACTGGAGCCCCTCAGGGGTGCGTGCTCAGTCCCCTCCTGTACTACCTGTTCATCCACGACTGCATGGCAGGGCACGACAGTGGAAGGCCTGATCACCGACAACGATAAGGCAGCCTATAGGGAGGAGGTCAGAGACCTGGCCGGGTGGTGCCAGAATAACAACCTATCCCTCAACGTAATCAAGACAAAGGAGATGATTGTGGACTACAGGAAAAGGAGGACCGAGCACGCCCCCATTCTCATCGACGGGGTTATAGTGGAGCAGGTTGAGAGATTCAAAGCTCCTTTTTGTCCACATTAAGAACAAACAAGAATGGTCCAAACACACCAAGACAGTCGTGTAGAGGGCACGACAAAACCTATTCCCAATCAGGAAACTAAAAAGATTTTCATGGGTCCTAAGATCCTCAAAAGGTTCTACAGCTGGAACATCGAGAGCATAACCTGACTGGTTACATCACTGCCTGGTACAGCAACTGCTCGGCCTCCGACCGCAAGACGGTAGTGCGTACGGCCCAATACATCACTGAGGCTAAGCTGACTGCCATCCAGGACCTCTATACCAGGCGGTGTCAGAGGAAGGCCCTAAAAATGGTCCAAGACCCCAGCCACCTCAGTCATAGACTGTTCTCTCTGCTACCGCATGGCAAGCGGTACCGGAGCACCAAGTCTAGGACCAAAAGGTTTCTCAACCGTTTTTACCACCAAGCCATGCCTCCTGAACAAGTAATCAAATGGCTACCCGGACTATGCATTGTGCCCCGTCACTCCCGCCCAACCCCTCCCCTCCCCCACCCACCATCCTCCTCTTTTACGCTGCTGCTACTCTCTGTTTATCATCTATGCATGGTCACTTTAACTATACATTCATGTACATATTACCTCAATTAGCCCGACTAACCAGTGCCCCCGCACATTGACTCTGTACCGGTACCACCTGTATATAGCCCCGCTACTGTTATTTTCACTGTCATTTTTCTGTTTTCTTATTATTTTGTATTTCTTCATGTGACAAATAAACTTTGATTTGATTTGATTAATGTGTATGGACAGGGAACACCTGATCCTAGATTAGCACTCCTACCCTGAGACGCTTTATGAGTACAAGCCCAGAGTTCCCTCATGCAAAGAGTTCTCCTTCCTTCAGATTGAATCAGAAGGAGGGAGTTAATCAGGAGGAACGGCCCAATAAAACAACACGTTTTGGGGACCCATCTGTAGTGTGAGGTCTTGGTTTGCATCTGGCCTGTAGACCGTTGTTTCCCAACTCTGGTCCTCCACTACCCCCAACAGGACACATTTTGTTGTAGCCCATTATCGTGATCTAATGAAGTAATATAACGTTACTAGTACTCCATTCCAGTGTGATCTAATGAAGTAATATAACGTTAATAGTACTCCATTCCAGTGTGATCTAATGAAGTAATATAACGTTACTAGTACTCCATTCCAGTGTGATCTAATGAAGTAATATAACGTTAATAGTACTCCATTCCAGTGTGATCTAATGAAGTAATATAACGTTACTAGTACTCCATTCCAGTGTGATCTAATGAAGTAATATAACGTTACTAGTACTCCATTCCAGTGTGATCTAATGAAGTAATATAACGTTACTAGTACTCCATTCCAGCGTGATCTAATGAACTAATATAACTTCTAAAATGTTATGCCTGAGTCTAGAGGATATTATCGGTTATTAGTTTATTATTATTATTAGTCTACACTGAAATAAACATTTTATTTGTGTTCACCAAAGTGGAATACATTGTGGTTAGTGTAGCGAGAGAAAGAAACAAACAAACAAAGAACAAGAGAGAGAGAAAGAGATGAAGTGGCTCCCCAGGGCATGATGAATAGTGCGTGAGGAAGCAACCCGTTACGATGGTGGTTTTAATTGAAACTCAGTCATTAAAATGCTAATCAGACCAGAAAAATAAAGGTGTTTGCTGTTGTGTATCTAGTGTTTAATTATTCGATTTTGTGTGTATGTGTGTGTGTGTTTCTACAGTACACTTATGTTTGCATGTGTCTGTTGTGCATGTGTGAGTTTGTGTGTGTGTGTGTGTGTGTGTGTGTGTGTGTGTGTGTGTGGCTAAATGAAAGCAGTGATAGACGAGGGCCAGTTCTCCTTGTTATGTGACCGAAGAACAGTTGTAAATCCTGCTCCAGACAAAGGGGACAGATGCCCATAGGACACAGTGTTATGAATCAATTTCAGGGAGGTACAGTATATGAGGTTGGGGAGAGAGGAAAGGAGGGGGGGGGGGGTCATAGTAACGATGAATCTGAATCAATATCAGTCTTTCTTCATATCAGACGCCCTAAATATCCTTCTATCTTATTTTTCTCACAATTGTTCCATCTCTTTCCCCTCTCTTTTTTGGGGTTCTTCTCCACATTTTCGCTCTCCTTTCTGACTGTATCCTTTCTATGCCAATCATTTTTTCATCCTCCCTTTCTTTCCTACTCCTTTGAGGCTTTCTTTCACTCTGGCATTCTCCCTCCATCCCTCCCTCCCATCATCCCTCTATTTCTCCACCTTCCCTCCCTCCCTCTGTTCCTCCACTTCCCTCCCTCCATCCATTCCCCCACCTTCACTCCCTCCCACATACCCTCCCTCCCTCCCTCCATCCATTCCCCCACCTTCACTCCCTCCCACATACCCTCCCTCCCTCCCTCCATCCATTCCCCCACCTTCACTCCCTCCCTCCCTCCCTCCATCCATTCCCCCAACTTCACTCCCTCCCACATACCCTCCCTCCATCCCTCCCACCTTCCCTTCCTCTCACCATCTTTTTCTCTCCCTCTTCTTCATTATCAATAATAAAAAAAGCGCTCTGCCTCCTCTCCTCCTCGGTGTGTGAGTGTGTGTGACAGCAGTGGATCAAAGGACCTTCTACCTCCACAGCATAGATAGGCACTGGTAGATCGGCGCCCGTAGTACGGCGCCCGTAGATCGGCGCTCGTATATTTAGATGTCTTTATTTATTTAGATGCATATATTTAGATGTCTTTATTTCATTGATCCCTAATATTCTGAACCTGTTCTCTCAATATATTCTAGTCTGACGACAAAATTCTAACTTAAAGGTACACCGTATTTAAAGGGATGGCTTTTGATAAATGTACTGAAACCCCTATTGAATGAAAAAGCCCAACTGAGTGATCCGGGTCAACAGTATCAAATGTAACAGTCTTGATTCCATCCTTCTCCTCGCCTTGAACCAGGGACCCTCTGCATACATCGACAACAGTCAGCCACAAAGCATCTTTACCTATCGCTCAAAAAAAAGCCTCGGTCCTTACAGAGCTAAGGAAACAAGCATTTCAAGGTCTCAGAGCGAGTGATGTCACCGATTGAAACACTACTAGCGCACACCACTAACTAGCTAGCCATTTCACACCGGTTTCACGTTCCACAAACAGTGCAAGTGCAGCAGTGTATCTCTGCTTCAAGTTGATCCCTTTGGCCGCAGGAATCCATATATAGTGCCCCTGCCTCAAGCAAAGTACGCTAAAACATACAGAGGCAGCTTGAACCGTATAATAAATGACTGTGTGTTGTGGCAAAGGACAGACGCACACCTCTTTATCTGGGGGGCTTTTTCACTGGGCTCAGCTGCAACGTCAGTGTTCTCCACTGAGCCTTGGATGAAAATTTCCTCTTCCTGCTGTTTTCGTTATTAATATTTTCTCTCTCCCTCTGGCTCAGCTTTGGTTGAGTGTAAGAGCAAGGCAGAAGGGATGCTTGCGAAGCGGTTCCATTGACAATGAGGGTTGACTTACGATGTGAAATGCAGTGTCACATTTAAAAAAAACTTGATTTATTTCCATCGCTTTCCATTTTGCTCCATGTCCCCTTATTTTGTACTCTTTCCTTACTCCCAAAATGTTGTTGCCTAAATCTCACCTAACCCTCCCAACACAACACCGTTCCCGTGCGCTGTCCCCCCTATACTACTCCCCCATTCCATACCCCCTGAATCTACCTCCTTTCCCCCTCTCTAGTGTACACTTCATTTATCCTCCTCACCCCCCTCTAAATCTGTACACTTCATAATATTTCCCACTTCCCCAAAACTACACATGAACAAAATTATGTGGACACCTGCTTGTCGAACATCTCATTCCAAAATCATGGGCATTAATATGGAGTTGGTCCCCCCTTGCTGCTATAACAGCCTCCACTCTTCTGGGAAGGCTTTCTACTAGATGTTGGAACATTGCTGTGGGGACATGCTTCCATTCAGCAACAAGAGCATTAGTGAGGTCAGGCATTGTTGTTGGGCAATTAGGCCTGGCTCGCAGTCGGCGTTCCAATTCATCCCAACGGTGTTCGATGGAGTTGAGGTGAGGGCTTTCTCAAACCGATCTCGACAAACCATTTCTGTTTGAACTTTGCGTTGTGCACGGGGGCATTGTCATGCTGAAACAGGCTGGAAGCACGGAATCGGTTAGAATGTCATTGTATGCTGTAGCATTAAGATTTCCCTTCTCAGGAACTAAGAGGCCTAGTCCAAAACATGAAAAACAGCCCCAGACCATTATTCCTCCTCCACCAAACTTTACAGTTGGAACTATGCATTGGGGCAAGTATCAAATCAAATGTATTTATATAGCCCTTCTTACATCAGCTGATATCTCAAAGTGCTGTACAGAAACCCAGCCTAAAACCCCATCAGCAAGCAATGCAGGTGTAGAAGCATGGTGGCTAGGAAAAACTACCTAGAAAGGCCAAATCCTAGGAAGAAACCTAGAGAGGAACCAGGCTATGAGGGGTGGCCAGTCCTCTTCTGGCTGTGCCGGGTGGAGATTATAACAGAACATGGCTAATAATCACAGTAGTTGTCGAGGGTGCAACAAGTCAGCACCTCAGGAGTAAATGTCAGTTGGCTTTTCATAGCCGATCATTGAGTGTATCTCTACCGCTCCTGCTGTCTCTAGAGAGTTGAAAACAGCAGGTCTGGGACAGGTAGCACGTCCGGTGAACAGGTCAGGGTTCCATAGCCGCAGGCAGAACAGTTGAAAGTGGAGCAGCAGCACGGCCAGGTGGACTGGGGACAGCAAGGAGTCATCATTCCCGGGAGTCCTGAGGCATGGTCCTAGGGCTCAGGTCCTCCGAGAGAGAGAAAGAAAGAGAGAAAGAGAATTAGAGAGAGCCTACTTAAATTCACACAGGACACCGGATAAGACAGGAGAAGTACTCCAGATTTAACAAACTGACCCTAGCCCCCCGACACATAAACTACTGCAGCATTAACCAGGTAGGCCAGTTGAGAACAAGTTCTCATTCACAACTGCGACCTGGCCAAGATAAAGCAAAGCAGTGCGACAAAAACAGCACAGAGTTACACATGGGATAAACAATCGTATGGCTGTGTCCTCAATTTTATACACTTGTCAGCAATGGGTGTGTCTGAAACAGCCGAATCCACTAATTTGAAGATGTGTCCACATACTTTTGTATGTATAGCGTACTTCACCCTGTCTCAAGTACGCTAAAACATACAGCAGCAGTGTGGTCGTTAAACTAGAACTCCTCTCTCCCCATAGCTGTGTGTTTGCTCCTGGGCTGTATGATCTTCCCGGATGGCTGGGATGCGGAGGTGGTACGCGACATGTGTGGCGAAAAGACAGGGAAGTACACGCTGGGAAACTGCTCCGTGCGCTGGGCCTACATGCTGGCCGTCGTTGGCATCATGGACGCCCTCATCCTCTCCTTCCTGGCCTTCGTTTTGGGCAACCGGCAGAATGACTTCCAGCTGGAGGAGCAGCTCAAAGTAGAACAGAAAGGTGAGGCGCTAAGGATTCTAAGCTAACCGCTAGACTAATGCTATTATAGGCTAATAGCTAGGCTAATGCTAATCTACGCTAACAGTTAGCCAAATGCTAGTCTAGGCTAACAAATGGGATAATGCTAATCCAGGCTAACAACTAGGATAATGCTAATCTAGACTAACAGCTAGGTTAATGCTAATCTAGGCTAACAGCTTTTCTTTGAATTATGCGTCAAAATTCCTATTTGTTACCACATTTTGGCAGCAGGATTGTAAAATTAAGGTATTGACCAGATGGGCTAGGTTATTAAAAAAATGCATGCATAACTGTAAATTGCTTTGGATAAGAACGTCTACTGAATGGCATATACTGTATTGTAACGACCCTGGGTTTATAAGCGCGGAAATCGACTCTGCCGCACGAGCATGCTTCTGCGGCACTGTCGGACCTTGGGCTAGAAGGTCGAGGGTTTGTGACCTGCTCCCTGCTGTTTCATGACAGTATATTATTTTTTATTATTTCTATATATTGAGACACCAGTGGCTAATGCTAATTGTTTTCATATATCAAGCAATGTACTGGGTTTACAAAGTGCTATGTAGTTATGTTTTAATTACATTTCAAAAGCAGCCCTGTTCTTTTTTATTATTGCATTGAAAATCAAGTTTCAATGTTTTGAGTAAAACTTTTGGCACAAACAAGCCACCATGTAGCTAGCTCAGCTCAAAGGCTAGCTATCCAAAACTATTTCAAAATGAAAACGACTAACCACAGCTACCACAATGACATGAGAGCTCATGCCTGTTACATGAGGAAAGCCAATGCATCACCGCAGGGGGAACCCTATCCCAGGTCAGGACTGTTTTTCTTGTAGATTGCACAGCCAGGGCTGGTTTTCCTGCTTGTTGGACTTGAAAATGGTGATGCTTAAAGTCTTTGTGTACCAAGGGGACAGACACATGTTCATACATATTTTATATTGCATTTCAGTTTCTGTGAAATGCATTGTGATGTCGGGTGCATTACATCATCCAGGTTTTTAATAATCTACTCACTGTTCCCTTTACAAAACCTTTGTCTATGAAATATTTCCGTGTTCTAGAGTTGAATAACGAGGCAACGTTGCTCTATCTACATTTGGTGCATCAGTATATTTTTTACGATTTACCAAAAACATTGGTGGCATCGTGATGAGGGATGTTGCAGCATGATCAGAGGCAGGAGAAGACAGTGTGTCAAACTGCATTAAGAAAAATGTCTAATAACCCCCCCCCCCGCACGCTATCGACTGTGCAGCAACACCCCGTCATAGCCCTCTAATATGTTTCCATGGTTAAGTGTCTTAATCCAGCAGGAGGCTTCTCTCTCTCTCTCTCTCTCTCATATTCCTCTCTCTCTCTCTCATATTCCTCCCTCTCTCTCTCTTATATTCCCCCCCCCCTCTCTCTCTCTCTCTCTCTCTCTCAAATTCCTCTCTCTCTCTCTCATATTCCTCCCTCTCTCTCTCTCTCTCTCTCTCTCTCTCTCTCTCTCTCTCTCTCTCTCTCTCTCTCTCATATTCCTCTCTCTCTCTCTCTCTCTCTCTCATATTCCTCCCTCTCTCTCTCTCTCTCATATTCCTCCCTCTCTCTCTCTCTCTCATATTCCTCTCTCTCTCTCTCTCATATTCCTCCGATCATTCCCCCTCGATTAATCTTTCTCTCTCCCCATCATCCATCCACTGGATGCTAATTTTGTTTCATCTGGTTCAAGGGGGGGTAAAGGATGTGGAAGGGTGCGTCTGGGCTTGCACAAGATGAGGTAGGGGGGTTGCAGTGTGGTTGTGGAGGTTGGTGTTGAGGCATCTGTAGTTGTGGGAGACATGTACAACACGTAGGCAGTTAAAACAGACTGTCTTTTGTTAGAACTCAAACTTAGCAGTAACAAGAACCAGATGTGAGATAACGGTATTTAGGGTATGAGCGCATAGATATTCTGCCCAGCAACAACTACACCTGCCAATGGGAGCGCCTGGAGGCTGGGACCAGTTCGGGCGCCAACAATCAACATAGGTTGAGTAAGTTTAAACCACACTTGATCTCTACTCTGACAGGCCGGCTCGGAAGCAGGAACTACTACTGTCAGAGTATTTAAAGAAGATATCTTTAGGGTGATGGCCAGTTCTCTGATACCAGATTCGATCTGCGCAACCCTTTACACTAGCCGGAGACAGGGAGCCATTAGCATCATGGCTAACTAGTGCCGACACATGTTCACTGCTAGTGTTCATTTGCAGGGTAATTAAACCAACCCACAAGACCAGAGGCAGAGAAATGTTGGAATACCTTGACATAAATTGATCAGATAAAATAGATTAATTCACAGCATCATGGCTCGTTTCTTTGCGACATGAACACTTGGTATTTTCTCGGTCTTGAAAATATGACACCCTGGAATGCAATTTGAAAACAAATATACATGAAAAAGTTGCCTAAATTATATTTTTGTTTGAATTAGATACAATGGCGCATCAACGAGCAGATGTGGACATGTTTGTGTGTCCGATGGATTGCGAGGGATATTTTCCAGCCACAATATTCTGAGCGTTTCCCTCCCGTTTCCCACACCAGACCTCCTAGAGGTTCTCACCGCGGGAGGCCAGAATTTGGACAAAACCTATTTGAGCCAGCCAAGAGGAATAGTCTCACTCAACAACCCTTGGGGATAAACAATTGGTTTAACCAGCGATAGCAGTGAAATACAGTTCATTCACTTTTTCAACATTTTGTTGTGTTACAGCTTTAATTTAAAATGGATTACAACTCGATTTTTTGGGTCACTGGCCTACACACAATAGCCCATAATGTCAAAGTGGAATTATATTTTTGAAATGTTTACAAATTAATACAAAATGAAAAGCTAAAATGTCTTCAGTCAATAAGTATTCAACCCCTTGGTTATGACAAGCCTAAATAAGTTCAGGAGTAAAAATGTGCTTAACAAGTCACGTAGTAAGTTGCATGGACTCATTCTGTATGCACTAATAGTGCTTAACATGATTTTTTTAATGACTACCTCATCTCTGTACCCCACACATACAATTATCTGTAAGGTCCCTCAGTTGAGCAGAGAATTTCAAACACAGATTAAATTACAATACCAGGGAAGTTTTCCAATACCTCACAAAGAAGGACACCTATAGGTAGATGGGTAAAAATAAAGAAAGCAGACATTGAATATCAACTTTGAGCATGGCAAAGTTATTAATTACACTTTGGATGGTGTATCAATACACCCAGTCACTACAAAGATATCGGTGTCCTCGGTTGCCAGACAGGAAGGAACCCACTCAGGGATTTCCCCATGAGGCCAATGGTGACTTTAAAGCAGTTATGAGTTTAATGGGTGTGATAGGAGAAAACTGAGGATGGATCAACTGCATTGTTGTTACTCCACATTAACCGAATTGATAGATGTAAAAGAAGGAAGCCTGTACAGAATAACAAATATTCCAAAACATGCACCTGTTTGCAACAAGGCACTAAAACATGGGGTTCTTACATTTTTTCAGCCTGGGACCCAAATGAGAATTGCTGTGTTTTCCTGGGACCCAAGCTTAGGAAAATATGCAACTATACATAAATATCGGTACATTTCATTGCCCTTGTGCCTAAAACAAATGCAATATAGACAAAAGCAAATTAATTTAAATATCCATATAAATATCTATGAATGTTTATTTTCCCCCATTAAAACACTTACATATATGTCTAGGTTGGAACTGTTGCTGTTAAAATGCAATAAATCATTTTCATTCTGAACTGGAATAAACGGATTGATCACATCACACAGATGAATAACAGAACACACACACAGGCTTTTTGATAGTGCAACCCTAAGTAACAGTACAGATGAAAAATGATCAGGCCTACTGTACATCTTACTGTAGAAATTATTGTTGAAAGAAAGTCTAGGTTGGAACTGTTGCTGTTAAAATACAATACATATGTTTTATTCTGAACTGGAATTAACTGATTGATCACATCACACAGATATAGATCAGAAAACACACAAACAGTCATTTTCTGGTCTATATCTGTGTGATGTAATCAATCAGTTTATTCCAGTTCAGAATAAAAAAATATGTATTGTATTTTAACAGCAACATGTCTATTCTGGGCTCTGTTTTTGACAGTACAACACTGACATCATGCTCAGCCTTGAAACTGTTTCTGTTCTTGTTTTCTAAGTATGTCAGAGTTGAGAACCCTGACTCACATAGGTATGTGGTGCCAAACTGGACCAGAACATCTCCTGCTTTCTCAGTCAGGTTGTCATGAATCCTGCCGAAAATTGGTGCCTCTTCCTGTTCGGGCGGCGCTCGGCCTACTAGCTGCCACCGATCCCCTTTTCTGTTTCATTTAGTTGTGTTTTAATTGGTTGCAACTGTTTCGTGTTTTGGTTGTGGGCTATTTAAACCCAGTAGGCCCGCCAGCTTTTGTGCAGGCTTGTTTTTCTGTTTATGGTGTGTGATTATTTTGTGGTATTCATTTTTCCGATCAGTTTCGTCCTGCTTGTTTGGACTGGGTCTTTACGCGCCGTTGTGTGTGTGGCGTGACCGTCTCTCTGGGTTCTTGGAAAATAAAGATCCACATCTTGTGAACTACCCTTCTCTCTGTGCCTGACTCCTCCACCCACTACTTATAGAAGCCGTGACACAGGTAAGAGACCACTTCCTGCTGTAGATGAGCAACCCAGAACTGTGTGAGTGTGTTTGCCTCAAAAAGCATCTTGCTTCAATCAGTTTGTTCCAGTTAAGTATAACTATTAGTATTGTATTTTAACAGCAAATGATTGTCTAGCAATGATCAACAACCAATTTGACAGAGCTTGAAGAATTTTTAAAAAGAATAACAGGCAAATGCTGCATAATCCAGGTGTGGAAAGCTCTAAGAGATTTACCCAGAAAGACTCACAGCTGTAATCGCTGCCAAAGGTGCTTCTACAAAGTGTTGACTCAGGAGTGTGAATGCTTATGTAAATTAGATATTTTGTATTTAATTTTCAATAAATTAGCAAAAATATCTAAAAACATGTTTTCACTTTGTTATTATGGGGTATTGTGTGTAGATGGTTTGAGAAAAAAACAATTGAATCCATTTTGAATTCAGGCTGTAACACAACAAAATGTGGAATATATCAAAGGGTATGAATACTTTTTGAAGGCACTTTATACCATGATGTATACTTTTCTTTGCAAAATTGGATTTCCTCCCATTATTATTATCATATTGAACTACTCTCAATTTGACACTGGGCTTGTGCATAAGTAGACACAGAACTGTTTGAACAGAACTGTGATGTGGTGTCTGTGGCCTACATTCAGACATTATTTAGTATAAGGAAGGACTCTACATACAGATTACCAAACATGTTTAAGCTCTGTATGAACATAAACAGTAATAAATGCATATGCAGGGGCGGACTTAGCGATTTGGGCGCCTGTTTCAAAATGCTGTTGAGGGTCTGTTTAAACCCAAACTCCCTGAAACATAGCAAAGTCTGCCCCCTGTGCTTATGTCAACAACATTTAGTCTACACTGAGTATACCAAACAGCCTCAACTCGTCAGGGCATGGATTCTACAAGGTGTCGAAAGCATTCCACAGGGATGCTGGCCCATGTTGACTCCAATGCTTCCCACAGTTTTGTCAAGTTGGCTGGATGTCCGTTGGGTGGTGGACCATTCAAATCAAACTTTATTTGTCACATGCGCCAAATACAACAAGTGTCGACCTTACCGTGTAATGCTTATTTACAAGCCCTTAACCAGCAGTGCAGTTCAAGAAGAAGAAAATATTTACCAAGTAGACTAAAATAAAAAGTAATAATAAAAAGTAACAGCATATTCTTGATACACATGGGAAACTGTTGAGTGTGAAAAACCCAGCAACGTTGCAGTTCTTGACATTGCTCTTGGATTGTGTATGTGTGCCTGGCACCTACTACCATACCTCGTTTAAAGGAACTTAAATATTTTGTCTTGCCCATTCACCCTCTGAATGGCACACATACACAATCAATGTCTCAATTGTCTCAAGGCTTAAAAATCCTTCTTTAACCTGTCTCCTCCCCTTCATCTACACTGATTGAAGTGGATTTAACAAGTGACATCAATAAGGGATCACCTGGATTCACCTGGTCAGTCTATGTCATGGAAACAGCAAGTGTTCATAATATTTGGTATATTCAATTCAAATCAAATCAAATCAAATTTATTTATATAGCCCTTCGTACATCAGCTGATATCTCAAAGTGCTGTACAGAAACCCAGCCTAAAACCCCAAACAGCAAGCAATGCAGGTGTAGAAGCACGGTGGCTAGGAAAAACTCCCTAGAAAGGCCAAAACCTAGGAAGAAACCTAGAGAGGAACCAGGCTATGTGGGGTGGCCAGTCCTCTTCTGGCTGTGCCGGGTGGAGATTATAACAGAACATGGCCAAGATGTTCAAATGTTCATAAATGACCAGCATGAACAGGCAGAACAGTTGAAACTGGAGCAGCAGCACGGTCAGGTGGACTGGGGACAGCAAGGAGTCATCATGTCAGGTATTCCTGGGGCATGGTCCTAGGGCTCAGGTCCTCCGAGAGAGAGAAAGAAAGAGAGAATTAGAGAGAGCATATGTGGGATGGCCAGTCCTCTTCTGGCTGTGCCGGGTGGAGATTATAACAGAACATGGCCAAGATGTTCAAATGTTCATAAATGACCAGCATGGTCGAATAATAATAATAAGGCAGAACAGTTTAAACTGGAGCAGCAGCACGGTCAGGTGGACTGGGGACAGCAAGGAGTCATCATGTCAGGTATTCCTGGGGCATGGTCCTAGGGCTCAGGTCCTCCGAGAGAGAGAAAGAAAGAGAGAAGGAGAGAATTAGAGAACGCACACTTAGATTCACACAGGACACCGAATAGGACAGGAGAAGTACTCCAGATATAACAAACTGACCCTAGCCCCCCGACACATAAACTACTGCAGCATAAATACTGGAGGCTGAGACAGGAGGGGTCAGGAGACACTGTGGCCCCATCCGAGGACACCCCTGGACAGGGCCAAACAGGAAGGATATAACCCCACCCACTTTGCCAAAGCACAGCCCCCACACCACTAGAGGGATATCTTCAACCACCAACTTACCATCCTGAGACAAGGCTGAGTATAGCCGACAAAGACCTCCGCCACGGCACAACCCAAGCGGGGGGCCAACCCAGACAGGATGACCACATCAGTGAATCAACCCACTCAGGTGACGCACCCCCTCCAGGGACGGCATGAGAGAGCCCCAGTAAGCCAGTGACTCAGCCCCTGTAATAGGGTTAGAGGCAGAGAATCCCAGTGGAAAGAGGGGAACCGGCCAGGCAGAGACAGCAAGGGCGGTTCGTTGCTCCAGAGCCATTCCGTTCACCTTCCCACTCCTGGGCCAGACTACACTCAATCATATGACCCACTGAAGAGATGAGTCTTCAGTAGAGACTTAAAGGTTGAGACCGAGTTTGCGTCTCTGACATGGGTAGGCAGACCGTTCCATAAAAATGGAGCTCTATAGGAGAAAGCCCTGCCTCCAGCTGTTTGCTTAGAAATTCTAGGGACAATTAGGAGGCCTGCGTCTTGTGACCGTAGCGTACGTGTAGGTATGTACGGCAGGACCAAATCAGAGAGATAGGTAGGAGCAAGCCCATGTTATGCTTTGTAGGTTAGCAGTAAAACCTTGAAATCAGCCCTTGCTTTGACAGGAAGCCAGTGTAGAGAGGCTAGCACTGGAGCAATATGATCAAATGTTTTGGTTCTAGTCAGGATTCTAGCAGCCGTATTTAGCACTAACTGAAGTTTATTTAGTGCTTTATCCGGGTAGCCGGAAAGTAGAGCATTGTAGTAGTCTATTCAGTGTATAAGGGATCAGTGGTCTGCAACAGTCTTCCTCCCTTCAGCCTCTCTCATCTCCTTTTCTATCAGTGTTCTACTATTTTCTATTTAATCAGTATCTCTGTATGTTTGTTGTAAAAGGGGGTTGTCTTGATAAGGGTTAAAGGTTATGGTTTTCTGTATGTATGACCATATTATGAAATTCACCCCAAAAAAGACAAAATTAGAAAAAAAATTCTCAGTCAAAAATCATCCCCCACTCCCATTCACATCAATATCAATCCTACTGAAGAAGGTTGACTCAAAACAGTTCTCCTTCTGTCTTCACAGATTTCGCAGTGTCCAGGGTAAGTCAAACAGCTGTTGACTGTTTGTGCTCTGTGGTGTGTTGTGATTGTAAGGTATCTGTGCTGTGTGGTCGTGTATGTGGTGTGTACAGTGACCTCTGCTGACCAGGTGGATTAGCGAGAAGAGTAGATCCTGGGGCAGGATGCACTCCCACAGGAATGAGGTATAATCACAGTAGCAATATTTGTGTCCTGTTGCCACAAGAAAAGGGCACCCAGTGAAGAACAAACACCATTGTAAATACAACCCATAATATGTTAATTTATTTTCCCCTTTGTACTTTAACTACTTGCACATCGTTACAACACTGTATATATACATAATATGACATTTGAAATGTGTCTATTCCTTTGGAACTTTTGTGAGTGTAATGTTCATTTTTATTATCTATTTCACTTGCTTTGGCAATGTAAACATATGCTTCCCATGCCAATAAAGATGCTTAAATTGAGAAAGAGAAAGGGAGAGGAAAATGCTAGCCTATTTTCGAGCGGAGTCCCATTAACAAGCTCTCATAAACACAAATATGTAAGCTGTGAGCAGTAGCACCGGGGCCCATGAAAAATGAAGTGTTAAAAGCACTAGTAGTGATGCTCAAGGGGAGAAACGTGTCCACCACTTTGTATTCCACAGAAAAGGAACTTTTAATGTGCTGGGAAAAAATTCCCTGCTTATGTCGTTTTGTCTCACAATGACAAGGAATTGTGTTTGAATATGTGAATACTTAATGTTAGGGTATCTGGATCTGGAAAAAAGGCTCTTTCTTGGTTAAGGATGAAAAGGAGGGAAGGTCATCGTTGTTCAAGGAGAGACAGTAACATCAGAGTAAGGTTTTCTATTAGACGAGTGCAAAAATGAACTCCTTGCCCACAGTAGATTTTCTACCTTGAAAACGTTGACTTCAGTCGATAAAAATGCTTCAGTGAAAGCTTAAGGCCTTTTTATTTGCACGTAGAATGAGACAACCGTCCTCGTCAGATGGTGAAAGTGATGATAGAATCAGCCTACGATATGGAGAGAGACAGAGGGCTGGTATCTAATATACTGTAGTGAGTTGACGACACTACTCCACAAAGAGATTTTGGATCATTTTTGTAATGCATTTTAGTCAGCAGTACAATATCCATATTAGGAAGTCGTAATAGGGTGTTTTGTCTGAGATCTGACAACTTCCTAATTTGGATGCTATACATCACTCCAAAAGGTGGTTTCCCAAACTCGGTCCTCTGTACCCCAAGGTGTGCACGTTTTTTGTTTTTTTTACCCCAATACTACACAGCGGATTCAAATAATAATCTAATCATCCAGCTTTGATCATTTCAATCAGCCTTGTATTGTTAGGGCAAAAACCAAAAGGTGCATCCTTGGGGTCCCGAGGACCGAGTTTGGAAAACGCTGGGTTAATGTGTGGACTGACCCATGTCATTTTGACTCAAGACCGCAGTAAGAACTTGAACTATCATAGAGGATATAGATAGGCTAGTTTTGTCCCATAAATCATCCAATAAAATCAAGCTACTAAATTGGACTAGGCACTGGTTGGCTATGTTTTTTGCACCTCTTCTCCATAATAGTGGACTAGAAATATGTACAGTGGGGCAAATAAGTATTTAGTCAGCCACCAATTGTGCAAGTTCTCCCACTTAAAAAGATGAGAGAGGCCTGTAATTTTCATCATAGGTACACTTCAACTATGACAGACAAAATGAGAAAAAAAATCCAGAAAATCACAACGTAGGATTTTTTATGAATTTATTTGCAAATTATGGTGGAAAATAAGTGTTTGGTCACCTACAAACAAACAAGATTTCTGGCTCTCACAGACCTGTAACTTCTTCTTTAAAAGGCTACTCTGTCCTCCACTCGTTACCTGTATTAATTAATAGCACCCGTTTGAACTTGTTATCAGTATAAAAGACACCTGTCCACAACCTCAAACAGTCACACTCCAAACTCCACTATGGCCAAGACCAAAGAGCTGTCAAAGGACACCAGAAACAAAATTGCAGGCTGGGAAGACTGAATCTGCAATAGGTAAGCAGCTTGGTTTGAAGAAATCAACTGTGGGAGCAATTATTAGGAAATGTAAGACATACAAGACCACTGATAATCTCCCTTGATCTGGGGCTCCACGCAAGATCACAAGAACGGTGAGCAAAAATCCCGGGAACCACACGGGGGGACCTAGTGAATGACCTGCAGAGAGCTGGGACCAAAGTAACAAAGCCTACCATCAGTAACACACTACGCCGCCAGGGACTCAAATCCTGCAGTGCCAGACGTGTCCCCCTGCTTAAGCCAGTACATGTTCAGGCCCGTCTGAAGTTTGGTAGAGAGCATTTGGATGATCCAGAAGAAGATTGGGAGAATGTCATATGGTCAGATGAAACCAAAATATAACTTTTTGGTAAAAACTCAACTCGTCGTGTTTGGAGGACAAAGAATGCTGAGTTGCATCCAAAGAACACCATACCTACTGTGAAGCATGGGGGTGGAAACAGCATGCTTTGGGGCTGTTTTTCTGCAAAGGGACCAGGACGACTGATCCGTGTAAAGGAAAGAATGAATGGGGCCATGTATCATGAGATTTTGAGTGAAAACCTCCTTCCATCAGCAAGGGCATTGAAGATTAAACGTGGCTGGGTCTTTCAGCATGACAATGATCCCAAACACACCGCCCGGGCAATGAAGGAGTGGCTTCATAAGAAGCATTTCAAGGTCCTGGAGTGGCCTAGCCAGTCTCCAGATCTCAACCCCATAGAAAATCTTTGGAGGGAGTTGAAAGTCTGTGTTGCCCAGCAACAGCCCCAAAACATCCCTGCTCTAGAGGAGATCTGCATGGAGGAATGGGCCAAAATACCAGCAACAGTGTGTGAAAACCTTGTGAAGACTTACAGAAAACGTTTGACTTCTGTCATTGCCAACAAAGGGTATATAAAAAAGTATTGACAAACTTTTGTTATTGACCAAATACTTATTTTCCACCATAATTTGCAAATAAATTCATAAAAAATCCTACAATGTGATTTTCTGGATTTTTTTTCTCATTTTGTGTGTTATAGTTGAAGTGTACCTATGATGAAAATTACAGGCCTCTCATATTTTTAAGTGAGAGAACTTGCACAATTGGTGGCTGACTAAATACTTTTTTGCCCCACTGTATGTGTGTTTAGTGCTATAGATGCTAGTCAGGTGACAGAAGTAATCGGGTGTGGTAGACAATAGCTGTACCTATTGTTGTCGTGATGATGCACAGGGCTAATACTACCTTCCTCCCCTCCAGCATCTCCACCTTGGCTCCACCCTCAAGATGGACAGAGTAAGACCAATCAGCTTCCCCCATTTAATCAATATGATGGGGAATATGACCACTCAATCAACCAATGTGCATGTAACGAACCCTAGCATGCACCAGGAACCTGTTTGTTGCTGTTTCAGATGTTTTGATCTGCTCGCTTCTGTAATGAGTAATACTGGTGTTTTGCTTCCTCCCTCCCTCGACCACTCTCCTCATATGGTTCCTGCTCGTGATGCTTTCATATTAAAAGCCAACTCCTCAATTAGCACGTCGAAAAATACAGACAGAAAATTGACATCTAGATACCACTCTGTTCATATCCTCTTCCTAATATGGACAGGGGGGGGGGGGGGTTGGTTATGTTCCAGTTGGTGCCTCTGCACTCCGCCATTTGTTTCCAACGTGGGGGAGGAATGTGATGACTTAATTCGGTCTGCACCACAGCCGTCCTGGCCTAGCCAAATGTGACACCTGTTCGGGCGGAGGAGGTGGAGCTGGGCTTCTGAACAGATTAATAACACTATGCCCTTTTTCTCCTACCTCCCCTCCACCTATTAACTCTCAGCCCCGTCCCTGTTGGAGTCACTTTTGGCATAATCTGATTTTCATTAAAATAGCGTAGAGGAAGATTCATCACGGCAAAGTGCTACAGCTGTTATTATCCACCGCCAGGCACACTGAGTCACAAACAGGAAGTTCATGTAGTCTCAGGTCCAAGCGGACTAACGATGTGGAGTTAGGGCAGGGTGTGACACGCAATGTGGGTTTAATTAATTGACTCATTACTTTGCTCATTAAGCAATGTAGCTGTTTTGTATGGAATGTTAATGGCTGTTCGTTTGAAAACGTCAGCTTGGTTTCTTTGTGTGTTTTCTGCAAAGCGTTGAGGACAAAACAAGTCAAGCACATGCATATTCTTTTATGTAAACACTATTTTTATAACCAGGCAAAAAGACAATTGCATGTAAACAAGGTGACCAGATGCATGTTCTGAGGCACATCAGATTTTATTATGTGCTGTAGCGCAGTGACTGGTTATTACTGCCGTAGTGCTGGGTTATTACTGTCGTAGTGACTGGTTATTACTGCCGTAGTGACTGGTTATTACTGCCGTAGTGACTGGTTATTACTGTCGTAGTGACTGGTTATTACTGCCGTAGTGACTGGTTATTACTGCCGTAGTGACCGGTTATTACTGCCGTAGTGACTGGTTATTACTGCCGTAGTGACTGGTTATTACTGCCGTAGTGACTGGTTATTACTGTCGTAGTGACTGGTTATTACTGCCGTAGTGACTGGTTATTACTGCCGTAGTGACTGGTTATTACTGTCGTAGTGACTGGTTATTACTGCCGTAGTGACTGGTTATTACTGCCGTAGTGACTGGTTATTACTGTCGTAGTGACTGGTTATTACTGTCGTAGTGACTGGTTATTACTGCCGTAGTGACTGGTTATTACTGCCGTAGTGACTGGTTATTACTGCCGTAGTGACTGGTTATTACTGCCGTAGTGACTGGTTATTAATGTCGTAGTGACTGGTTATTACTGCCGTAGTGACTGGTTATTACTGTTGTAGTGACTGGTTATTACTGCCGTAGTGACTGGTTATTACTGTCGTAGTGACTGGTTATTACTGCCGTAGTGCTGAATCCTACTCAATATACCGGTATAAATATCAAACATAACAAAAGTTATATACAAGATGGTCCCATACAAAAACATAATGAAATGTTGTTTCTAGCTATTTGGTCTGAAATGTCAGAGAAAATGTACTCAGCTGTGACCTTTAAATGACATTACATTTGTATGTTTCTTTGTTTTTAAGTTTCTTTCATATTCCACACCTCAGTTACTAACAGTGACTCATGTTTCATGCGTATCCCTTCAAATCCACCAAGACATATCATATCCGCTGTATTTTTTTATTTTAACAATATTTAACTATGCATGTCAGTTAAGAACAAATTCTTATTTACAATGACGACCTAGGAACAGTGGGTTAACTGCCTTGTTCAGGGGTAGAACGACAGAGTTTTACCTTGTCAGCTCTGGGAGTCGATCTAATAACCTTATTCCCCTCTCCCTCTCTACCCTTAATTCATACCAGATCCATTCCTGTTACTTCCTTATTCCTCTCTCTCTCTCTACCCTTAATTCATACCAGATCCATTCCTGTTACTTCCTTATTCCTCTCTCTCTCTCTACCCTTATTTCATACCAGATCCATTCCTGTTACTTCCTTATTCCTCTCTCTCTCTCTACCCTTATTTCATACCAGATCCATTCCTGTTACTTCCTTATTCCTCTCTCTCTCTAGCCTTATTTCATACCAGATCCATTCCTGTTACTTCCTTATTCCTCTCTCTCTCTCTACCCTTATTTCATACCTGATCCATTCCTGTTACTTCCTTATTCCTCTCTCTCTCTCTACCCTTATTTCATACCAGATCCATTCCTGTTACTTCCTTATTCCTCTCTCTCTCTCTATCCTTATTTCATACCAGATCCATTCCTGTTACTTCCTTATTCCTCTCTCTCTCTCTACCCTTATTTCCTACCAGATCCATTCCTGTTACTTCCTTATTCCTCTCTCTCTCTCTACCCTTATTTCATACCAGATCCATTCCTGTTACTTCCTTATTCCTCTCTCTCTCTCTACCCTTATTTCATACCAGATCCATTCCTGTTACTTCCTTATTCCTCTCTCTCTCTCTAGCCTTATTTCATACCAGATCCATTCCTGTTACTTCCTTATTCCTCTCTCTCTCTCTACCCTTATTTCATACCAGATCCATTCCTGTTACTTCCTTATTCCTCTCTCTCTCTCTAGCCTTATTTCATACCAGATCCATTCCTGTTACTTCCTTATTCCTCTCTCTCTCTCTAGCCTTATTTCATACCAAATCCATTCCTGTTACTTCCTTATTCCTCTCTCTCTCTCTACCCTTATTTCATACCTGATCCATTCCTGTTACTTCCTTATTCCTCTCTCTCTCTCTATCCTTATTTCATACCAGATCCATTCCTGTTACTTCCTTATTCCTCTCTCTCTCTCTAGCCTTATTTCATACCAGATCCATTCCTGTTACTTCCTTATTCCTCTCTCTCTCTCTACCCTTATTTCATACCTGATCCATTCCTGTTACTTCCTTATTCCTCTCTCTCTCTACCCTTATTTCATACCTGATCCATTCCTGTTACTTCCTTATTCCTCTCTCTCTCTCTAGCCTTATTTCATACCAGATCCATTCCTGTTACTTCCTTATTCCTCTCTCTCTCTCTATCCTTATTTCATACCAGATCCATTCCTGTTACTTCCTTATTCCTCTCTCTCTCTCTACCCTTATTTCATACCAGATCCATTCCTGTTACTTCCTTATTCCTCTCTCTCTCTC
Source organism: Oncorhynchus clarkii lewisi (assembly GCF_045791955.1). Classification (NCBI taxonomy): domain Eukaryota; kingdom Metazoa; phylum Chordata; class Actinopteri; order Salmoniformes; family Salmonidae; genus Oncorhynchus; species Oncorhynchus clarkii. Next base: position 74,000,033 of record NC_092153.1, read on the forward strand.
TACCCTTATTTCATACCAGATCCATTCCTGTTACTTCCTTATTCCTCTCTCTCTCTACCCTTATTTTATACCAGATCCATTCCTGTTACTTCCTTATTCCTCTCTCTCTCTCTACCCTTAATTCATACCGGATCCATTCCTGTTACTTCCTTATTCCTCTCTCTCTCTCTATCCTTATTTCATACCAGATCCATTCCTGTTACTTCCTTATTCCTCTCTCTCTCTCTACCCTTATTTCATACCAGATCCATTCCTGTTACTTCCTTATTCCTCTCTCTCTCTCTACCCTTATTTCATACCAGATCCATTCCTGTTACTTCCTTATTCCTCTCTCTCTCTCTATCCTTATTTCATACCAGATCCATTCCTGTTACTTCCTTATTCCTCTCTCTCTCTCTACCCTTAATTCATACCAGATCCATTCCTGTTACTTCCTTATTCTTCTCTCTCTCTCTACCCTTATTTCATACCAGATCCATTCCTGTTACTTCCTTATTCCTCTCTCTCTCTCTAGCCTTATTTCATACCAGATCCATTCCTGTTACTTCCTTATTCCTCTCTCTCTCTACCCTTATTTCATACCAGATCCATTCCTGTTACTTCCTTATTCCTCTCTCTCTCTCTATCCTTATTTCATACCAGATCCATTCCTGTTACTTCCTTATTCCTCTCTCTCTCTCTACCCTTATTTCATACCAGATCCATTCCTGTTACTTCCTTATTCCTCTCTCTCTCTCTACCCTTATTTCATACCAGATCCATTCCTGTTACTTCCTTATTCCTCTCTCTCTCTAGCCTTATTTCATACCAGATCCATTCCTGTTACTTCCTTATTCCTCTCTCTCTCTCTAGCCTTATTTCATACCAGATCCATTCCTGTTACTTCCTTATTCCTCTCTCTCTCTCTACCCTTATTTCATACCAGATCCATTCCTGTTACTTCCTTATTCCTCTCTCTCTCTCTACCCTTAATTCATACCAGATCCATTCCTGTTACTTCCTTATTCCTCTCTCTCTCTCTATCCTTATTTCATACCAGATCCATTCCTGTTACTTCCTTATTCCTTTCTCTCTCTACCCTTATTTCATACCAAATCCATTCCTGTTACTTCCTTATTCCTCTCTCTCTCTCTACCCTTATTTCATACCAGATCCATTCCTGTTACTTCCTTATTCCTCTCTCTCTCTCTAGCCTTATTTCATACCAGATCCATTCCTGTTACTTCCTTATTCCTCTCTCTCTCTACCCTTATTTCATACCAGATCCATTCCTGTTACTTCCTTATTCCTCTCTCTCTCTCTAGCCTTATTTCATACCAGATCCATTCCTGTTACTTCCTTATTCCTCTCTCTCTCTCTATCCTTATTTCATACCAGATCCATTCCTGTTACTTCCTTATTCCTCTCTCTCTCTCTCTAGCCTTATTTCATACCAGATCCATTCCTGTTACTTCCTTATTCCTCTCTCTCTCTCTACCCTTATTTCATACCAGATCCATTCCTGTTACTTCCTTATTCCTCTCTCTCTCTACCCTTATTTCATACCAGATCCATTCCTGTTACTTCCTTATTCCTCTCTCTCTCTATCCTTATTTCATACCAAATCCATTCCTGATACTTCCTTATTCCTCTCTCTCTCTCTAGCCTTATTTCATACCAGATTCATTCCTGTTACTTCCTTATTCCTCTCTCTCTCTCTATCCTTATTTCATACCAGATCCATTCCTGTTAGTTCCTTATTCCTCTCTCTCTCTCTAGCCTTATTTCATACCAGATCCATTCCTGTTACTTCCTTATTCCTCTCTCTCTCTCTAGCCTTATTTCATACCAGATCCATTCCTGTTACTTCCTTATTCCTCTCTCTCTCTCTATCCTTAATTCATACCAGATCCATTCCTGTTACTTCCTTATTCCTCTCTCTCTCTCTAGCCTTATTTCATACCAGATCCATTCCTGTTACTTCCTTATTCCTCTCTCTCTCTACCCTTATTTCATACCAGATCCATTCCTGTTACTTCCTTATTCCTCTCTCTCTCTATCCTTATTTCATACCAAATCCATTCCTGATACTTCCTTATTCCTCTCTCTCTCTAGCCTTATTTCATACCAGATTCATTCCTGTTACTTCCTTATTCCTCTCTCTCTCTCTATCCTTATTTCATACCAGATCCATTCCTGTTACTTCCTTATTCCTCTCTCTCTCTCTAGCCTTATTTCATACCAGATCCATTCCTGTTACTTCCTTATTCCTCTCTCTCTCTCTAGCCTTATTTCATACCAGATCCATTCCTGTTACTTCCTTATTCCTCTCTCTCTCTCTATCCTTAATTCATACCAGATCCATTCCTGTTACTTCCTCATTCCTCTCTCTCTCTCTCTAGCCTTATTTCATACCAGATCCATTCCTGTTACTTCCTTATTCCTCTCTCTCTCTCTACCCTTATTTCATACCAGATCCATTCCTGTTACTTCCTTATTCCTCTCTCTCTCTACCCTTATTTCATACCAGATCCATTCCTGTTACTTCCTTATTCCTCTCTCTCTCTATCCTTATTTCATACCAAATCAATTCCTGATACTTCCTTATTCCTCTCTCTCTCTCTAGCCTTATTTCATACCAGATTCATTCCTGTTACTTCCTTATTCCTCTCTCTCTCTACCCTTATTTCATACCTGATCCATTCCTGTTACTTCCTTATTCCTCTCTCTCTCTCTATCCCTATTTCCTACCAGATCCATTCCTGTTACTTCCTTATTCCTCTCTCTCTCTCTATCCTTATTTCATACCAGATCAATTCCTGTTACTTCCTTATTCCTCTCTCTCTCTCTACCCTTAATTCATTCCAGATCCATTCCTGTTACTTCCTTATTACTCTCTCTCTCTCTACCCTTATTTCATACCAGATCCATTCCTGTTACTTCCTTATTCCTCTATCTCTCTCTAGCCTTATTTCATACCAGATCCATTCCTGTTACTTCCTTATTCCTCTCTCTCTCTCTATCCCTATTTCATACCAGATCCATTCCTGTTACTTCCTTATTCCTCTCTCTCTCTCTACCCTTATTTCATACCAGATCCATTCCTGTTACTTCCTTATTCCCCTCTCTCTCTCTATCCTTATTTCATACCAGATCCATTCCTGTTACTTCCTTATTCCTCTCTCTCTCTAGCCTTATTTCCTACCAGATCCATTTCTGTTACTTCCTTATTCCTCTCTCTCTCTATCCTTATTTCATACCTGATCCATTCCTGTTACTTCCTTATTCCTCTCTCTCTCTCTACCCTTATTTCATACCAGATCCATTCCTGTTACTTCCTTATTCCTCTCTCTCTCTAGCCTTATTTCATACCAGATACATTCCTGTTACTTCCTTATTCCTCTCTCTCTCTCTAGCCTTATTTCATACCAGATCCATTCCTGTTACTTCCTTATTCCTCTCTCTCTCTCTAGCCTTATTTCATACCAGATCCATTCCTGTTACTTCCTTATTCCTCTCTCTCTCTCTACCCTTATTTCCTACCAGATCCATTCCTGTTACTTCCTTATTCCTCTCTCTCTCTAGCCTTATTTCATACCTGATCCATTCCTGTTACTTCCTTATTCCTCTCTCTCTCTACCCTTATTTCATATCAGATCCATTCCTGTTACTTCCTTATTCCTCTCTCTCTCTAGCCTTATTTCCTACCAGATCCATTTCTGTTACTTCCTTATTCCTCTCTCTCTCTATCCTTATTTCATACCTGATCCATTCCTGTTACTTCCTTATTCCTCTCTCTCTCTCTACCCTTATTTCATACCAGATCCATTCCTGTTACTTCCTTATTCCTCTCTCTCTCTAGCCTTATTTCATACCAGATACATTCCTGTTACTTCCTTATTCCTCTCTCTCTCTCTCTAGCCTTATTTCATACCAGATCCATTCCTTTTACTTCCTTATTCCTCTCTCTCTCTCTACCCTTATTTCATACCAGATCCATTCCTGTTACTTCCTTATTCCTCTCTCTCTCTCTACCCTTATTTCATACCAGATCCATTCCTGTTACTTCCTTATTCATCTCTCTCTCTCTACCCTTATTTCATACCAGATCCATTCCTGTTACTTCCTTATTCCTCTCTCTCTCTCTACCCTTATTTCATACCAGATCCATTCCTGTTACTTCCTTATTCCTCTCTCTCTCTCTACCCTTATTTCATACCAGATCCATTCCTGTTACTTCCTTATTCCTCTCTCTCTCTCTACCCTTATTTCATACCAGATCCATTCCTGTTACTTCCTTATTCCTCTCTCTCTCTATCCTTATTTCATACCAGATCCCTTCCTGTTACTTCCTTATTCCTCTCTCTCTCTCTACCATTAATTCATACCAGATCCATTCCTGTTACTTCCTTATTCCTCTCTCTCTCTCTACCCTTATTTCATACCAGATCCATTCCTGTTACTTCCTTATTCCTCTCTCTCTCTCTACCCTTATTTCATACCAGATCCATTCCTGTTACTTCCTTATTCCTCTCTCTCTCTCTATCCTTATTTCATACCTCATCCATTCCTGTTACTTCCTTATTCCTCTCTCTCTCTCTACCCTTATTTCATACCAGATCCATTCCTGTTACTTCCTTATTCCTCTCTCTCTCTCTACCCTTATTTCATACCAGATCCATTCCTGTTACTTCCTTATTCCCCTCTCTCTCTCTATCCTTATTTCATACCAGATCCATTCCTGTTACTTCCTTATTCCTCTCTCTCTCTCTACCCTTATTTCATACCAGATCCATTCCTGTTACTTCCTTATTCCTCTCTCTCTACCCTTATTTCATACCAGATCCATTCCTGTTACTTCCTTATTCCTCTCTCTCTCTATCTACCCTTATTTCATACCAGATCCATTCCTGTTACTTCCTTATTCCTCTCTCTCTCTCTACCCTTATTTCATGCCAGATCCATTCCTGTTACTTCCTTATTCCTCTCTCTCTCTCTACCCTTATTTCATACCAGATCCATTCCTGTTACTTCCTTATTCCTCTCTCTCTCTCTACCCTTAATTCATACCAGATCCATTCCTGTTACTTCCTTATTCCTCTCTCTCTCTCTACCCTTATTTCATACCAGATCCATTCCTGTTACTTCCTTATTCCTCTCTCTCTCTCTACCCTTATTTCATACCAGATCCATTCCTGTTACTTCCTTATTCCTCTCTCTCTCTCTACCCTTATTTCATACCAGATCCATTCCTGTTACTTCCTTATTCCTCTCTCTCTCTCTATCCTTATTTCATACCAGATCCATTCCTGTTACTTCCTTATTCCTCTCTCTCTCTCTACCCTTATTTCCTACCAGATCCATTCCTGTTACTTCCTTATTCCTCTCTCTCTCTCTACCCTTATTTCATACCAGATCCATTCCTGTTACTTCCTTATTCCTCTCTCTCTCTCTACCCTTATTTCATACCAGATCCATTCCTGTTACTTCCTTATTCCTCTCTCTCTCTCTACCCTTATTTCCTACCAGATCCATTCCTGTTACTTCCTTATTCCTCTCTCTCTCTCTACCCTTATTTCATACCAGATCCATTCCTGTTACTTCCTTATTCCTCTCTCTCTCTCTACCCTTATTTCATACCAGATCCATTCCTGTTACTTCCTTATTCCTCTCTCTCTCTCTAGCCTTATTTCATACCAGATCCATTCCTGTTACTTCCTTATTCCTCTCTCTCTCTCTACCCTTATTTCATACCAGATCCATTCCTGTTACTTCCTTATTCCTCTCTCTCTCTCTAGCCTTATTTCATACCAGATCCATTCCTGTTACTTCCTTATTCCTCTCTCTCTCTCTAGCCTTATTTCATACCAAATCCATTCCTGTTACTTCCTTATTCCTCTCTCTCTCTCTACCCTTATTTCATACCTGATCCATTCCTGTTACTTCCTTATTCCTCTCTCTCTCTCTATCCTTATTTCATACCAGATCCATTCCTGTTACTTCCTTATTCCTCTCTCTCTCTCTAGCCTTATTTCATACCAGATCCATTCCTGTTACTTCCTTATTCCTCTCTCTCTCTCTACCCTTATTTCATACCTGATCCATTCCTGTTACTTCCTTATTCCTCTCTCTCTCTACCCTTATTTCATACCTGATCCATTCCTGTTACTTCCTTATTCCTCTCTCTCTCTCTAGCCTTATTTCATACCAGATCCATTCCTGTTACTTCCTTATTCCTCTCTCTCTCTCTATCCTTATTTCATACCAGATCCATTCCTGTTACTTCCTTATTCCTCTCTCTCTCTCTACCCTTATTTCATACCAGATCCATTCCTGTTACTTCCTTATTCCTCTCTCTCTCTCTACCCTTATTTCATACCAGATCCATTCCTGTTACTTCCTTATTCCTCTCTCTCTCTACCCTTATTTTATACCAGATCCATTCCTGTTACTTCCTTATTCCTCTCTCTCTCTCTACCCTTAATTCATACCGGATCCATTCCTGTTACTTCCTTATTCCTCTCTCTCTCTCTATCCTTATTTCATACCAGATCCATTCCTGTTACTTCCTTATTCCTCTCTCTCTCTCTACCCTTATTTCATACCAGATCCATTCCTGTTACTTCCTTATTCCTCTCTCTCTCTCTACCCTTATTTCATACCAGATCCATTCCTGTTACTTCCTTATTCCTCTCTCTCTCTCTATCCTTATTTCATACCAGATCCATTCCTGTTACTTCCTTATTCCTCTCTCTCTCTCTACCCTTAATTCATACCAGATCCATTCCTGTTACTTCCTTATTCTTCTCTCTCTCTCTACCCTTATTTCATACCAGATCCATTCCTGTTACTTCCTTATTCCTCTCTCTCTCTCTAGCCTTATTTCATACCAGATCCATTCCTGTTACTTCCTTATTCCTCTCTCTCTCTACCCTTATTTCATACCAGATCCATTCCTGTTACTTCCTTATTCCTCTCTCTCTCTCTATCCTTATTTCATACCAGATCCATTCCTGTTACTTCCTTATTCCTCTCTCTCTCTCTACCCTTATTTCATACCAGATCCATTCCTGTTACTTCCTTATTCCTCTCTCTCTCTCTACCCTTATTTCATACCAGATCCATTCCTGTTACTTCCTTATTCCTCTCTCTCTCTAGCCTTATTTCATACCAGATCCATTCCTGTTACTTCCTTATTCCTCTCTCTCTCTCTACCCTTATTTCATACCAGATCCATTCCTGTTACTTCCTTATTCCTCTCTCTCTCTCTAGCCTTATTTCATACCAGATCCATTCCTGTTACTTCCTTATTCCTCTCTCTCTCTACCCTTATTTCATACCAGATCCATTCCTGTTACTTCCTTATTCCTCTCTCTCTCTCTAGCCTTATTTCATACCAGATCCATTCCTGTTACTTCCTTATTCCTCTCTCTCTCTCTATCCTTATTTCATACCAGATCCATTCCTGTTACTTCCTTATTCCTCTCTCTCTCTCTCTAGCCTTATTTCATACCAGATCCATTCCTGTTACTTCCTTATTCCTCTCTCTCTCTCTACCCTTATTTCATACCAGATCCATTCCTGTTACTTCCTTATTCCTCTCTCTCTCTACCCTTATTTCATACCAGATCCATTCCTGTTACTTCCTTATTCCTCTCTCTCTCTATCCTTATTTCATACCAAATCCATTCCTGATACTTCCTTATTCCTCTCTCTCTCTCTAGCCTTATTTCATACCAGATTCATTCCTGTTACTTCCTTATTCCTCTCTCTCTCTCTATCCTTATTTCATACCAGATCCATTCCTGTTAGTTCCTTATTCCTCTCTCTCTCTCTAGCCTTATTTCATACCAGATCCAATCCTGTTACTTCCTTATTCCTCTCTCTCTCTCTAGCCTTATTTCATACCAGATCCATTCCTGTTACTTCCTTATTCCTCTCTCTCTCTCTATCCTTAATTCATACCAGATCCATTCCTGTTACTTCCTTATTCCTCTCTCTCTCTCTAGCCTTATTTCATACCAGATCCATTCCTGTTACTTCCTTATTCCTCTCTCTCTCTACCCTTATTTCATACCAGATCCATTCCTGTTACTTCCTTATTCCTCTCTCTCTCTATCCTTATTTCATACCAAATCCATTCCTGATACTTCCTTATTCCTCTCTCTCTCTCTAGCCTTATTTCATACCAGATTCATTCCTGTTACTTCCTTATTCCTCTCTCTCTCTCTATCCTTATTTCATACCAGATCCATTCCTGTTACTTCCTTATTCCTCTCTCTCTCTCTAGCCTTATTTCATACCAGATCCATTCCTGTTACTTCCTTATTCCTCTCTCTCTCTCTAGCCTTATTTCATACCAGATCCATTCCTGTTACTTCCTTATTCCTCTCTCTCTCTCTATCCTTAATTCATACCAGATCCATTCCTGTTACTTCCTTATTCCTCTCTCTCTCTCTCTCTCTATCCTTATTTCATACCAGATCCATTCCTGTTACTTCCTTATTCCTCTCTCTCTCTCTACCCTTATTTCATACCAGATCCATTCCTGTTACTTCCTTATTCCTCTCTCTCTCTACCCTTATTTCATACCAGATCCATTCCTGTTACTTCCTTATTCCTCTCTCTCTCTATCCTTATTTCATACCAAATCAATTCCTGATACTTCCTTATTCCTCTCTCTCTCTCTAGCCTTATTTCATACCAGATTCATTCCTGTTACTTCCTTATTCCTCTCTCTCTCTACCCTTATTTCATACCTGATCCATTCCTGTTACTTCCTTATTCCTCTCTCTCTCTCTATCCCTATTTCCTACCAGATCCATTCCTGTTACTTCCTTATTCCTCTCTCTCTCTCTATCCTTATTTCATACCAGATCAATTCCTGTTACTTCCTTATTCCTCTCTCTCTCTCTACCCTTAATTCATTCCAGATCCATTCCTGTTACTTCCTTATTACTCTCTCTCTCTCTACCCTTATTTCATACCAGATCCATTCCTGTTACTTCCTTATTCCTCTATCTCTCTCTAGCCTTATTTCATACCAGATCCATTCCTGTTACTTCCTTATTCCTCTCTCTCTCTCTATCCCTATTTCATACCAGATCCATTCCTGTTACTTCCTTATTCCTCTCTCTCTCTCTACCCTTATTTCATACCAGATCCATTCCTGTTACTTCCTTATTCCCCTCTCTCTCTCTATCCTTATTTCATACCAGATCCATTCCTGTTACTTCCTTATTCCTCTCTCTCTCTAGCCTTATTTCCTACCAGATCCATTTCTGTTACTTCCTTATTCCTCTCTCTCTCTATCCTTATTTCATACCTGATCCATTCCTGTTACTTCCTTATTCCTCTCTCTCTCTCTACCCTTATTTCATACCAGATCCATTCCTGTTACTTCCTTATTCCTCTCTCTCTCTAGCCTTATTTCATACCAGATACATTCCTGTTACTTCCTTATTCCTCTCTCTCTCTCTAGCCTTATTTCATACCAGATCCATTCCTGTTACTTCCTTATTCCTCTCTCTCTCTCTAGCCTTATTTCATACCAGATCCATTCCTGTTACTTCCTTATTCCTCTCTCTCTCTCTACCCTTATTTCCTACCAGATCCATTCCTGTTACTTCCTTATTCCTCTCTCTCTCTAGCCTTATTTCATACCTGATCCATTCCTGTTACTTCCTTATTCCTCTCTCTCTCTACCCTTATTTCATATCAGATCCATTCCTGTTACTTCCTTATTCCTCTCTCTCTCTAGCCTTATTTCCTACCAGATCCATTTCTGTTACTTCCTTATTCCTCTCTCTCTCTATCCTTATTTCATACCTGATCCATTCCTGTTACTTCCTTATTCCTCTCTCTCTCTCTACCCTTATTTCATACCAGATCCATTCCTGTTACTTCCTTATTCCTCTCTCTCTCTAGCCTTATTTCATACCAGATACATTCCTGTTACTTCCTTATTCCTCTCTCTCTCTCTCTAGCCTTATTTCATACCAGATCCATTCCTTTTACTTCCTTATTCCTCTCTCTCTCTCTACCCTTATTTCATACCAGATCCATTCCTGTTACTTCCTTATTCCTCTCTCTCTCTCTACCCTTATTTCATACCAGATCCATTCCTGTTACTTCCTTATTCATCTCTCTCTCTCTACCCTTATTTCATACCAGATCCATTCCTGTTACTTCCTTATTCCTCTCTCTCTCTCTACCCTTATTTCATACCAGATCCATTCCTGTTACTTCCTTATTCCTCTCTCTCTCTCTACCCTTATTTCATACCAGATCCATTCCTGTTACTTCCTTATTCCTCTCTCTCTCTCTACCCTTATTTCATACCAGATCCATTCCTGTTACTTCCTTATTCCTCTCTCTCTCTATCCTTATTTCATACCAGATCCCTTCCTGTTACTTCCTTATTCCTCTCTCTCTCTCTACCCTTAATTCATACCAGATCCATTCCTGTTACTTCCTTATTCCTCTCTCTCTCTCTACCCTTATTTCATACCAGATCCATTCCTGTTACTTCCTTATTCCTCTCTCTCTCTCTACCCTTATTTCATACCAGATCCATTCCTGTTACTTCCTTATTCCTCTCTCTCTCTCTATCCTTATTTCATACCTCATCCATTCCTGTTACTTCCTTATTCCTCTCTCTCTCTCTACCCTTATTTCATACCAGATCCATTCCTGTTACTTCCTTATTCCTCTCTCTCTCTCTACCCTTATTTCATACCAGATCCATTCCTGTTACTTCCTTATTCCCCTCTCTCTCTCTATCCTTATTTCATACCAGATCCATTCCTGTTACTTCCTTATTCCTCTCTCTCTCTCTACCCTTATTTCATACCAGATCCATTCCTGTTACTTCCTTATTCCTCTCTCTCTACCCTTATTTCATACCAGATCCATTCCTGTTACTTCCTTATTCCTCTCTCTCTCTATCTACCCTTATTTCATACCAGATCCATTCCTGTTACTTCCTTATTCCTCTCTCTCTCTCTACCCTTATTTCATGCCAGATCCATTCCTGTTACTTCCTTATTCCTCTCTCTCTCTCTACCCTTATTTCATACCAGATCCATTCCTGTTACTTCCTTATTCCTCTCTCTCTCTCTACCCTTAATTCATACCAGATCCATTCCTGTTACTTCCTTATTCCTCTCTCTCTCTCTACCCTTATTTCATACCAGATCCATTCCTGTTACTTCCTTATTCCTCTCTCTCTCTCTACCCTTATTTCATACCAGATCCATTCCTGTTACTTCCTTATTCCTCTCTCTCTCTCTACCCTTATTTCATACCAGATCCATTCCTGTTACTTCCTTATTCCTCTCTCTCTCTAGCCTTATTTCATACCAGATCCATTCCTGTTACTTCCTTATTCCTCTCTCTCTCTACCCTTATTTCATACCAGATCCATTCCTGTTACTTCCTTATTCCCCTCTCTCTCTCTATCCTTATTTCATACCAGATCCATTCCTGTTACTTCCTTATTCCTCTCTCTCTACCCTTATTTCATACCAGATCCATTCCTGTTACTTCCTTATTCCTCTCTCTCTCTCTCTACCCTTATTTCATACCAGATCCATTCCTGTTACTTCCTTATTCCTCTCTCTCTCTACCCTTATTTCACATATGTCAGAGTCAAGGCCCGCGGGCCACATCCGGCCCGCAAGAAGGTTTTTTACGGCCCCTGGGATGATCTTGATTTATTATTAGAACCGGCCCGCAGCAAGCCGGCAGCCCGCAGATCTTTTACACGCACCAATACTACATTTCCCACAATGCAAAGGTGACGCACCGAGCAGTAGGCTGCTTCATTTCAATATTTATTGGCACAGCAGTCGTCAGCATCACAGTAAAATTAACTTTCAGATACCCATCAAAAATGGCAAAACGGAAGGTGGATACTGAGAACCGGGGGTTTCAAACAAGGTGGGAGTCGGAGTATATGTTCACGAAGGTAGCTGGAAAACCTGTGTGTCTTCTGTGTGGAGAAAGTGTGGCGGTACTGAAAGAGTATAATCTGAGACGACATTATGAAACGAAACACGCGGACAAAAACAAGAATATGGACATGGAACAAAGGCTACAAAAGGCAGAGGAATTAAAACGAGGCCTCAAATCTCGACAGGCTCTGTTCAAAAAAGCCAAATCACAAGGCCAGGCTGCTGTCAAGGCCAGTTTTATTTTGGCAGAAGAGATCGCTAAATCAGCCCGGCCATTTACGGAGGGGGATTTCATCAAAAACTGCATGATTAAAGTTTGTGACGAAGTTTGCCCAGAAAAAAGGCAACTCTTTTTAAATGTGAGTCTGAGCAGAAACACCATTGCCGAGAGAGTAGACCAGTTGTCCATCAATCTAAAAGAGCAGCTTGTGAAAAAGGGAAAAGATTTTATTGCATATTCCTTGGCTGTGGATGAGAGCACCGACATTTCTGACATTGCCCAGTTGTCAATTTTCATCCGCGGAGTGGACTCCAGCCTAAGCGTGACAGAGGAGTTTTTGGCTTTACGTCCTATGCATGGCACAACTACGGGGCATGATTTGTATGAAGAGGTGTCAAGATGTGTAAATGAGATGGAGCTGCCTTGGGAAAAACTCGTGGGTTTGACAACCGACGGAGCACCTGCGATGTGTGGACACAGGAGCGGACTGGTGGCGAAGATACGGGAAAAGATGCAAGAGGAAAACGCGACAGGTGAGCTGACAGCTTATCATTGTATCATACACCAGGAAGCGTTGTGCGGTAAAGCCTTGAAAATGGAGCATGTAATGAGCATCATCACGCGCACAGTTAACTTTATCAGAGCCAAAGGTTTGAATCACCGCCAGTTCAAGGCATTTCTGACGGAGTTAGAAACGGAGCATGGTGATTTGCCTTATCACACAGAGGTGCGATGGCTAAGCCAGGGAAAGGTGCTTCAAAGATGTTTCGAGCTTCGTGAGGAGATTTGTCTATTCTTGGACAGCAAAGGGAAAGACACAACACAACTCCGAGACGAAATGTTTCTGTGTGAAATGGCTTTTCTGTGTGACATTACGAGTCATCTGAATGCAATAAACTTGCAGCTGCAGGGTTGGGATCGTGTCATCTCTGATATGTACAGTACAGTGAAGGCATTTAAAACCAAACTGACTCTGTGGGAGACGCAGATGCGGAAAGAAAATTTGAGCCACTTTCCCAGCTGCCAGACCATGAAAGAGAAGCTCTCTACCAGTGCGTTCCCGAGCACACAGTTGGCTGATAAAATAGGTATGCTTACCACTGACTTTCGACGCCGATTTGCTGACTTTGAAGCACAAAAAAGCAGGTTGGAACTGCTCGGTAACCCATTTGCTGTTGACGTGGAAAGCTCACCACCAAACCTCCAAATGGAGTTGATTGACCTCCAATGCAATGATGCACTGAGGGAAAAATATGCGGCAGTGGGTGCTGCGGAGTTTGCCCGTTTCCTCCCCGGCACAATGCCCCAGCTGCGCATCCAGGCTGCTCAAACGTTGTCTATGTTTGGCAGCACATACCTGTGTGAACAACTGTTTTCTTTGATGAACCTGAACAAAACATCACACAGAAGTCGACTTACTGCTGAACACCTCCACTCAATTCTGAGGATTTCTTCAGCTCAGAGCCTTACCCCGAACATTGATGAACTTGTGGAAAAGATGGGACACCACCAAGTATCACCCTCAACCTCAAACAAGTGAACATTACTGTGCAATCACATATTTAGAGTTTTTACTCAGTTCAAGTTTAAAAGTTAAAATTTAATATTTGTTTTCACTGCATGTTACTTCTCCTTAAACAAAGTGTTGTTTTTGATTAATAGATTTTTGCACTTTATTTTTTTGTATTTCAATCCAATTATATTTTAAAAATATTTCAGTTGAGTGGATGATAGAAAATTGCTATTATTGTTTTTTCTTTGAAGTAAATTTAGCCCACTTTTGCTAAAATAGAAAATATAGTCTACTGATGGTGCCTTGAATACCGGTTTCTTTCATTTAATGTTCATGTTATGGGGATATTTATATAAAGGAAATTTGTCTTTTGTGTCTGTTGAAAATTAAAGATTACTGACAGAGCCATAAGAAAATATTGCTTTATTTATCTGATCATATTGTAATATATTTGTTAGGTTTTCAGTAGGTTCAATTAGGTTCACTAGACTATATGCGTCATTTAAAAATTTTTCAATGAACATTCGAACAGTCCGGCCCTCGTCTTGTAGCTGATTTTTTTATTTGGCCCTCCGTCCATTTGACTTTGACACCCCTGCCTTATTTCATACCAGATCCATTCCTGTTACTTCCTTATTCCTCTCTCTCTCTCTATCCTTATTTCATACCAGATCCATTCCTGTTACTTCCTTATTCCTCTCTCTCTCTCTAGCCTTATTTCATACCAGATCCATTCCTGTTACTTCCTTATTCCTCTCTCTCTCTCTACCCTTATTTCATACCAGATCCATTCCTGTTACTTCCTTATTCCTCTCTCTCTCTCTACCCTTATTTCATACCAGATCCATTCCTGTTACTTCCTTATTCCCCTCTCTCTCTCTATCCTTATTTCATACCAGATCCATTCCTGTTACTTCAGAATTCCTCTCTCTCTCTCTACCCTTATTTCATACCAGATCCATTCCTGTTACTTCCTTATTCCTCTCTCTCTCTCTACCCTTATTTCATACCAGATCCATTCCTGTTACTTCCTTACTCCTCTCTCTCTCTCTACCCTTATTTCATACCAGATCCATTCCTGTTACTTCCTTATTCCCCTCTCTCTCTCTATCCTTATTTCATACCAGATCCATTCCTGTTACTTCCTTATTCCTCTCTCTCTCTCTCTACCCTTATTTCATACCAGATCCATTCCTGTTACTTCCTTATTCCTCTCTCTCTCTCTACCCTTATTTCATACCAGATCCATTCCTGTTACTTCCTTATTCCTCTCTCTCTCTCTACCCTTAATTCATACCAGATCCATTCCTGTTACTTCCTTATGACTCTCTCTCTCTCTACCCTTATTTCATACCAGATCCATTCCTGTTACTTCCTTATTCCTCTCTCTCTCTCTAGCCTTATTTCATACCAGATCCATTCCTGTTACTTCCTTATTCCTCTCTCTCTCTCTATCCTTATTTCATACCTCATCCATTCCTGTTACTTCCTTATTCCTCTCTCTCTCTACCCTTATTTCATACCTGATCCATTCCTGTTACTTCCTTATTCCTCTCTCTCTCTCTAGCCTTATTTCCTACCAGATCCATTCCTGTTACTTCCTTATTCCTCTCTCTCTCTATCCTTATTTCATACCTGATCCATTCCTGTTACTTCCTTATTCCTCTCTCTCTCTCTACCCTTATTTCATACCAGATCCATTCCTGTTACTTCCTTATTCCTCTCTCTCTCTAGCCTTATTTCATACCAGATCCATTCCTGTTACTTCCTTATTCCTCTCTCTCTCTAGCCTTATTTCATACCAGATCCATTCCTGTTACTTCCTTATTCCTCTCTCTCTCTATCCTTATTTCATACCAGATCCATTCCTGTTACTTCCTTATTCCTCTCTCTCTCTAGCCTTATTTCATACCAGATCCATTCCTGTTACTTCCTTATTCCTCTCTCTCCCTCTACCCTTATTTCATACCAGATCCATTCCTGTTACTTCCTTATTCCTCTCTCTCTCTCTACCCTTATTTCATACCAGATCCATTCCTGTTACTTCCTTATTCCTCTCTCTCTCTCTACCCTTATTTCATACCAGATCCATTCCTGTTACTTCCTTATTCCTCTCTCTCTCTCTAGCCTTATTTCATACCAGATCCATTCCTGTTACTTCCTTATTCCTCTCTCTCTCTCTATCCTTATTTCATACCAGATCCATTCCTGTTACTTCCTTATTCCTCTCTCTCTCTCTACCCTTATTTCATACCAGATCCATTCCTGTTACTTCCTTATTCCTCTCTCTCTCTCTACCCTTATTTCATACCTGATCCATTCCTGTTACTTCCTTATTCCTCTCTCTCTCTCTACCCTTATTTCATACCAGATCCATTCCTGTTACTTCCTTATTCCTCTCTCTCTCTCTATCCTTATTTCATACCAGATCCATTCCTGTTACTTCCTTATTCCTCTCTCTCTCTATCCTTATTTCATACCAAATCCATTCCTGTTACTTCCTTATTCCTCTCTCTCTCTAGCCTTATTTCATACCAGATCCATTCCTGTTACTTCCTTATTCCTCTCTCTCTCTCTACCCTTATTTCATACCAGATCCATTCCTGTTACTTCCTTATTCCTCTCTCTCTCTCTACCCTTATTTCATACCAGATCCATTCCTGTTACTTCCTTATTCCTCTCTCTCTCTCTACCCTTATTTCATACCAGATCCATTCCTGTTACTTCCTTATTCCTCTCTCTCTCTCTACCCTTATTTCATACCAGATCCATTCCTGTTACTTCCTTATTCCTCTCTCTCTCTCTTTACCTTTCGCTTTTCTTTTTTCCCCAGATTGAAATCCGGGAGACCAAGGATCCACGATATGGTGTCCAACTGTTCCACTGAGCATCCGCCCCAACCTTCCCCTCCTCTCCTTCCTCTCCTCTGCTTGTCCACCTCAGCTCTTCAGGTCCAACCATCGGTCTTGAAGTGGAGGCTCCATCCAGCTGTTTGTAAAAATAGAAAGGAAATGGAAGAGAAAATATGTCTGTTTGAAGAGAACTACGATAAAAAGGAATAATATTATCAGCTTTATAAAACTCTGGGAAAATAATAAATTATATACAGTATTAATTAATTATCACATAATATTACTGTAACAAATGTAATTAAGTTATTGATGATGATAATGCTTGCGGCAGGTGTATTATATGAAAATCTACATATTTTTATCCAGACAGATTTTCATCTTCCCCTCTTTGTATATGAAGTCTGGTTCCAAGAAATACACAAGAAAATGTGTTTCTATGGAAACAGGGTAAAAAGACTCATAGCAAGTATTACCCCATTATTATCATCCCTCCAAACCCTTTGGAATAGCAACCTCTTTTTGATCAGCATCTGGGAAAAATGTGGATTATCGGCATCATTTATTCTCTTCCCTCCGTGTAATTTCATCGACCAACATCCCAGAACCAACACAAGTCATCAGGGGCAAGGACAGTGGTAATGATGGACCGAATTAATTGACAGGCATTGAAAAGAAACAAGACCTAACTGCTCTCAGCTCTTTCATTCTACTGAATTTCGACCACATCATTGTTTTGGGCCCATTTCTCTTACCGTCATGTTCCAATGGTTCTGTTTGTTCGTCCCACCAAAAGACAAAGCCCTGTATGCTGCATCTAACTCAGGCTTATGGTCTGGAGGCAACAAGCTCCATGCCTTAGACACAACAAGCTCCATGACCTAGACACAACAAGCTCCATACCTTAGAAACAACAAGCTCCATTCCCTAGACACAACAAGCTCCATGACCTAGACACAACAAGCTCATTGACCTAGACACAACAATCTCCATGACCTAGACACAACAAGCTCCATTCCCTAGACACAACAAGCTCCATGCCTTAGACACAACAAGCTCCATGACCTAGACACAACAAGCTCCATGCCTTATAAACAACAAGTTCCATACCTTAGACACAACAAGCTCCATACCTTAGACACAACAAGCTCCATACCTTAGACACAACAAGCTCCATAGCAGTGTGGCCGCCACTGAAAAAATAGGAAAAATAAGACTGAATTATGTTTTATTTAAAAATATATAATTTTCAGGATGGTAAAAAGTTCTCAGCGTAAATGTAAATGACTAAAAGCAGATATAACAGATGTAGAAAAGATAATGGAGAATATATATTTTTATTATCTATGAGAACTAACAATCACCTAAATAAAAACTATGGCATTGGGCCACATTGATTTTGTTTGAGTCATAAAAACACAGCATAATCGATGGGAAAATGTGTAGAACTACATGAAATTATTAGCTTTAAATTAGCTTTAAAACAGCAAATTTCCTCTCAGCCCCATGACAAAATGTGTATAATTGCATGAAATTAGCTATAAAACAGCAAAAGAGGCCCTCCTTTTAGAGGCCCTCCTATTGTCTCTGCAGCCAAGAGAAGGGCCTCTAAAACCGTGCCATTGTCTACACCCACATTAGGTCATGTTAGTATTGTGGATGCAGATCTGAGTATTCTCTCAGGGAGATAATTAAGAATATATTAATACTATTCAACCTGTGTAGACTAGAGTAAAGTAGAGAAGAGTGTATGTTAGTTGCTGATACCTCAGATGCCCAGAGATTTTGCCCCACACTTTTCACAGATCTTCTTACTGTAAGGCTCAGTTGCAGTCATAGGACATACAGACAGTTGTAGGTCCTCCCTGAATTCTAATCTTAATTCTCCACCAACATCGCACACGGTGGTTGATTGACTCCATTTTTGACCAATGAGAGCTCACCATTTTGGGATAACAGATCCCATTTTCCGATCCCAGATACCATTTTTGGATCTCAGATCAAATAAATCCTGGATATCCCAGGGTTGTTCTCCAATGGCGATTTAGATGAAGTTTCTTGACATGTCTTGGAGAAGTCAGTGCTGCAACAATAGAGGTCATGTTGGATGTGGAGGGAATCAAAGCAATCTCTTTAGGTGGTCGACGGACTCCTCCGTGGTGCTTTCCCATCCCTGCTTTCCCAATCCCCCCCATCCTTGATCTTTGAACCTCCAATATAGATGAGGAGATGTAAGTGCTCCTCTTTTTTTGAGATGTGGCAAATAACAAAAGAGGGTGAGCTTATGAAGATCAACAAAGGGAGGAGGAGGAACCCAGTAAATTGGCAGCAAAGCCTGACAAACAAACACAGTCAACGTCCTACTGTAGACGTCAGTCAGAGGCAGGTACCCTTTCTTCATCCTCTCCTCTCTCCATCCCTCCTTCCTTCGGCTCCTGTGGATCAGCCGTTCTAAAATGAGAACTTGTAAATGCAAAAATCTATGTTTCCTTGGTAGCATTTGAATGAGGATCATCATAGTGTTTTGGATAACTTTCCCCCCCCCCCCCCCGGGCCAAGGCCATTTTCAGACCAACTGTTTCTGCTTAGCGAGACTCGTTTGAAGGAAAATGTGTCCTCAGGCCCTGTCCTCAGGCCCTTTAGTCCCCATGCCCCTCAGGTGGATAACGACTGGTGTGACAACTGACCACAGAGGGATAAGAATGGGACAGAGATAACAAAAATATATAATTTGGTGTGCTTAGTATTCATTTCCTTTCACCTGTTTTCTACATGTCTGTACTCTTTTCTGATTATGTTTATAAAGACAATATGACGAGGACTGAGTTGACTCCCAACTATAGTGTTACGAGGTTGTGCATATCAACACCTGTCCATCAAATTACCTCTGGTCTATAGGCACTAATGGAACAAGAGCCCAAGTTGACGCCCGTTGTACGGGAGTACCTCATGGTCGAGTACTTGGACCCTTACAAATATTTGGAGATTTATATTTTGCAGAGAGACCAGTGTTTTGTGCAGTAGGGGTGACCTCACTAGGCTGTTTTGTTTTGAATAGTGGCGTGTGGCACACCTTTCATTGAATGTTTCATTGGGCTAGTCTCCTGTAAACCACTCTCGTGACCCATTGGCCCGACTGCCCAGTGTGGGGGAAGAGCTGCAGGAATGACAACATCCCGAAGGTTTCTTCAGGACAGAGCTTCCAAATGGTCACTGTGTTCCCTATCTAGTGCACTAGTTTTAGTTCCATGTTCCCTATGTAGTGCACTACTTTTGACTCAGTGTTCCCTATGTAGTGCACTACTTTTGTCTCCGTGTTCCCTATGTAGTGCACTACTTTTGTCTCCGTGTTCCCTATGTAGTGCACTACTTTTGTCTCCGTGTTCCCTATGTAGTGCACTACTTTTGTCTCTGTGTTCCATATGTAGTGCACTACTTTTGTCTCCGTGTTCCCTACGTAGTGCACTACTTTTGTCTCCGTGTTCCCTACGTAGTGCACTACTTTTGTCTCCGTGTTCCCTATGTAGTGCACTACTTTTGTCTCCGTGTTCCCTATGTAGTGCACTACTTTTGTCTCCGTGTTCCCTATGTAGTGCACTATATATAGGGAATAGGATGCCATTTGAGACGCAGATTTGTAAAGTCTTTTCAGAGCAGAATTTTACTCCAGCACCAGCCTCACATCAGTTCTAATTCAATGTGTACAGTATGTAAAAACAGAGGAACTTCTACCATCTCCATATTGTAAAGTATATTGAAATGTATTGGGAGGGTTCGAATGGGGGCCTATTTCATTTTGATATTCTCCCTCATGTTTTCCTGTGACTGACATTAAATATCGTTCTTATTATAATTAGACAGGATTTTTTTTTAACAACAACTCTCTGTTTTAGCTCCAAAGCGACCTATCAGTAAATTGTCATCTCTAGAAACGTGATGATATATCTGGTATGATAACTGTCCACATGTATGTTAGTTATATGATCTGTTACTCGATCCAGACTTTGATATGTTCAACTGAAATGTGGCAGAAATTACATTTAAATTCTATCCTTAGTCTTAGTGTCGAGCATCCATCCAAATTAGTCATATGTCAAACCACGCTCACTGAGATGAGTTTGTAACTTCAATATACGTGATACTCTCTACCCATGTCTGACAGTTAAGAGCGTTTGAGGTAGTCACATGCACTGTCACTTTTACTCTGACTTTTCTTAAGAATCAGTTTTTCCTTTTTTTGATCAAGATATGCCAAAACAAGAAAATGGAAATTGTGGAATACTTTTTAATTCATTCATCAATTTATTTTGATGTGCATTGTGTGTTGAATGCTTTTCTTTTCAGACTTTACTATTTTTGCTTTACTATAGTTGTAATGTTATTTTCTATCTTAATGAGATGCTTGGATGTCTCTCAATGTTATGAAAATGGAATGTTTATGCAGAATTGTCACAGCAGGAGAGGCCATTGTGACAGACGTTGTCGTGCACCAGTTTTACATTGTTGTTGTTTTAAAGAAAGGTATTAATAAATCAATTGAATATCGTGCTTTCCCATGATTTCATATTATGGTGGAGAGAGACACTGTAACAACCTGGAAAATATTATAATAATGCATTCAGTTAACTTTAACCCCATTTAGTAGTATTTGATAAAATTAAGATGTATCCAACAAAAATCTACAAAAAAAACAACATATACATATACATATACATATACGTTTGGACACAACTCCCCTTCCGGCCTCTAGGTCATCAGGCTGCTGATTATCCCGCACACCTGTCACCATCGTCTCGCGCACCAGCGTCTCATGACACTCACCTGGACTCCGTCATCTCCTTGATTATCTTCCCTATATCTGTCACACCCCTTGGTTCTTTCCTCAGGTGTTATTTACTCTGTTTTCATGTCTGTGTATTGGTTGTGTTACGTGTTTATTGTTTCATTTATTTATTAAAACACTCACTACCTGAACTTGCTTCTCGACTCTCAACGCACATGTTACAGGTGCCTGGCTGTCCCTGCCGTCTGACTGCCTTGTACGAGATGATTTTCGTTGTTTAGTTCCCACTCACTCAAACATGAACAAAGCTAAAAAGAAAACCTACAAATACGTAGGTGCTAGTTATTTAGGCATGTTACTTTCGCTTTCTTGGGCACAGGGACTATGGTGGTCTGCTTGAAACATGTAGGTATTACAGACTCTGTCAGGGAGAAGTTGAAAATGTCAGTGAAGATACTTGCCAGTTGGTCCACGCATGCTCTGAGTACACGTCATGGTATTCCGTCTGGCTCCGCGTACTTGTGAATGTTGACCTGTTTAAAGGTCTTGCTCACATTGGCTACGGAGAGCGTGGGCACACAGTCGTCCGGAACAGCTGTTGCTCTCATGCACGCTTCAGTGTTGTTTACCTCGAAAGAGCATAAAATGCATTTAGCCCGTCTAGTAGGTTTGCGTCACTGGGCAACTTGCGGCTGGGTTTCCCTCTGTCGTCGGTAATAGTTTGCAAGCGCTGCCACATCCGACGAGCCGGTGTAGTAGGATTCAATCTTAGTCCTGTATGAATTGGATGAATCCCGGAACATATTCCAGTCTGTGCTAGCAAAACAGTCCTGTAGCTTAGCATCCGTGTCATCTGACCACTTCCGTATTGAGCGAGTCACTGGTACGTCCTGCTTTAGTTTTAGCTTGTAAACAGTAATCAGGAGGATAGAATTATGGTCAGATTTGACAAATGGAGGGCGAGGGAGAGCTTTGTACGCGTCTCTGTGTGTGGAGTAAAGGTGGTCTAGAGTTTTTTTCCTTTGGTTGCACATCTGACATGTTGTTAGAAAGGAGGTTAAACAGATTTAAGTTTGCCTGCATTAAAGTCCCCGGCCACTAGGAGCGCCGCTTCTGGATGAGCATTTTCTTGTTTGCTTATGGCCTTATCGGTTTGTGGTGGTAAATAGACGTCTATGAAAAATATAGATGAAAATAGTGCGGTCTACAGCTTATCATGATGATTTGGTACTCTACCACAGGCAAGCAATACCTCGAGACAAGCTTAATATTAGACATTGTTGACATAGACCAGCTGTTATTGACAAATAGACCCCCCCATGCCTCGTCTTTCCGGAGGTAGCTGATCTGTCCTTCTGATGCACGGAAAACTCAGCCAACTGTATATTATCTGTGTCGTCATTCAGCCACGACTCATGAAACATAAGATATTACAGTTTTTAATGTCCCATTGTTGGATAGTCTCGAACGGAGCTCATCCAGTTTATTCTCCAGTGATTGTACGTTGGTCAATAGAACAGATGGTAGAATTCTCATAAGAAACTCTGATCTCCGCCCCCTTTGTGTTTGATGTATTTGATACCATTCCACCTACTCCGTTCCAGCCATTACCCCAAGCCCATCCTTTCCAATTAAGGTGCCGCCAACCTCCTGTGATTGAAAGTATGGGGTGCTTCCCCACAGGAAGTTCCAGACACATGTAGAATTTATGCCAAGGTGCATCAAAGCTGTTCCCAAGAAAGCTAAACGACTATGGCCCCGTAGCACTCACTTCCGTCATCATGAAGTGCTTTGAGAGACTAGTCAAGGATCATATTATCTTGTGGCCATGCACGCCTCCAACTCAATCATCAACTTTGCAGACGACTGTAACAACTCTCGTGGGTTGAAGAAGGAGACCAAGGTACAGCGTGGTGGGCGTTCATGATTTTTAATAAACTGAACACCGCAACAAAATAACAAAGTAGAAAAAACAAAAGTGCACAGTTCTGTCAGGCAACAAAACAGCTAAACAGAAAATAACTACCCACAAAACCCAAAAGGAAAATCACAACTTATATATGATACCCAATCAGAGACAACAATAGACAGCTGCCTCTGATTGGGAACCACACTTAGCAAAAACAACAAAGAAATAGAAAACATAGATTCTCCCACCCGAGTCACACCCTGACCTATCCAAACATAGAGAATAAATAAGGATCTCTAAGGTCAGGGCGTGACAACGACACTACAGTGGTAGGTTTGATTACCAACAACGCGAGACGGCCTACAGGGAGGAGGTGAGTGCCCTTCGAGTGTGGTGTCAGGAAAATAACCTCACACTCAACGTCAACAAAACAAAGGAGATGATCGTGGACTTCAGGAAACAGCAGAGGGAGCATCCCCCTATTCACATCGATGGAACAGTAGTGGAGAGGGTAGAAAGTTTTAAGTTCCTCGACGTACACATCACGGACAAACTGAAATGGTCCACCCACACAGACAGTGTGGTGAAGAAGGCGCAACAGCGCCTCTTCAACCTCAGGAGGCTGAATAAATTTGGCTTGTCACCAAAAACCCTCACAAACTTTTACAGATGCACAATCGAGAGCATCCTGTTGGGCTGTATCACCGCCTGGTACGGTAACTGCTCTGCCCACAACCGTAAGACTCTCCAGAGGGTAGTGAGGTCTGCACAATGCATCACCAGGGGCAAACTACCTGCCCTCCAGGACACCTACACCACCCGATGTCACAGGAAGGCCAAAAAGATCATCAAGGACAACAACCACCAGAGCCAATGCCTGTTCACCCCGCTATCATCCAGAAGGCGAGGTCAGTACAGGTTTGTCAAAGCTGGGACCGAGAGACTGAAAAACAGCTTCTATCTCAAGGACATCACTAACATTGAGTGGCTGCTGCCAACATACTGACCCAAATCTCTAGCCACTTTAATAATAAAAAATTGGATGTAATAAAAATATCACTAGTCACTTTAAACAATGCCACTTTATAAATGTTTACATACCCTACATTACTCATCTCATATGTATATACTGTACAATGACTTGAACGAATTGCTAAAATCGCTGAAGCTAGAGACTTATATTTCCTTCACTAACTTTAAACATCAGCTATCTGAGCGGCTAACCGATCACTGGGTGAAATAAATATAAAATAAACTCTATGCCATCTACTGCATCTTGCCTATGCCGTTCGGCCATCGCTTATCCATATATTTATATGTACATGTACTTATTAATTCCTTTACACTTGTGTGTATTAGGTAGTTGTTACGGTCGGAACTAGAAGCACAAGCATTTCACTACACTCACATTAACATCTGCCAACCATGTGTATGTGACCAATAACATTTGATTTGATTTGATTTCTGGCAGCTCATGGTGGCCCAACGCCCTATTAAGACGCTTTATCTTGGTGTTTTCTTTATTTGGGCAGTTGCCTGTGGCAGCGGGCTACCAGGAGAATGTAAGCTATGTAAAATAAACTCCTGAAACTACACTGAACAAAAATATAAAAGCAACATGTAAAGTGTTGGTCCCATGTTTCATGAGCTGAAATTAAAGATCCCAGAAATGTTCTATCCCTGTTAGTGAGCATTTCTCCTTTGTCAAGACAATTCATCCACCTGACAGGTGTGGCATATCAACAAGCTGATTAAACAGCATGATCATTACACAGGTGCACCTTGTGCTGGCAGCAGGAATGCATGCTGGAATGCATGCATGCTGACAGCAGGAATGTCTGCCAGAGCTGTTGCCAGAGAATTTAATGTTAATTTCTCTACCATATGCCGCTTCCAAAGTCGTTTTAGAGAATTTGGCAGTACGTCCAACAGGCCTCACGTCGTCTGACACCAGCCACCAGGGTTTGAACGAATGGAGAATTTCTTCTCAAACTATCAGAAACAGTCTCAGGGAAGCTCATCTGCATGCTTGTCGTCCTCACCAGCGTCGTGACCGACTTCAGTAGGAAAATGCTCACCTTCGATGGCCGCTGGCATGCTGGAGAAGTTTGCTCTTCACAGTTGAATCCCATTTTTGAAATGTACCGGTCAGATGGCAGTGTGTATGGTGTTGTGTGGGCGAGCTGTTTGCAGATGTCAGCGTTGGGAACAGAGTGCCCCATGGTGGCGGTGGGGTTATGGTATGGGCAGGCATAAGTTTCGGACAACAAACACAGTTACATTTTTTTCTATGTCAATTTGAATGCACAGAGATACGTGATGAGATCCTGAGGCCCATTGTCGTGCCCTTCATCTGCCGCCATCACCTCATGTTTCAGCATGATAATGCATGGCCCTTTGGCACAAGGATCTGTACACAATTCCAGGAAGCTGAAAATCGGCCAGTTCTTCTATTAATTGCATACTCACCATACATGTCATGTCATCCATTGACCAAGTTTGGGATGCTCTGGATAGACGTGTACGACAACGTGTTCCAGTTCCAGGCAAATTCCAGCAACTTCACACAGCCATTTAAGAGGAGTGGGACAACATTCCACAGCCCACAATCAACAGCCTGATCAACTCTATGCCAAGGAGATGTGTTGCGCTGCTTGAGGCAAATAGTGGTCACACCAGATACTGACTGGTTTTCTGATCCACACCCCTACCTTTTTTTACGGTATCAGTGACCAACAGATGCACATCTGTATTCCCAGGCATGTGAAATTCATAGATTACAACCTAAATAATTCATCTAAATTTAATCTAATTGATTGATATCCTTATAAAAACTGTAACTCAGTATAATCTTTGAAATTGTTGCATGTTGCGTTTTATATTTTTGTTCATTAGATCCCCTATATCAGAGAGGAAGAGATGAAGCGAGAGGGATAACTGGGCCCACAATCTGTATTCTCCAGCAGGTGCCGGTTTTCAGTGACATCCAGGCAACCTTGAGAAAAAAAAACGAAAAAACAACAACTTTATATTGGAGTTGTGCCTGCTATCACATGCGTATTTGCCCTCTCATTGGCTAGAATGGTCCCACCTGATCTTGCCTCCTTCCGACTGCCTTCCATTTTTAAAGACATTTATTTTAATTGTTAGAGAGGCCAATGGAGTATCTGATCAATATAATGGATAATCGGTCTTGAAGAGAAGAAAAACAACTGTTGGGCGAGGTTCTCTTCTGTATTGTTCAGTCCAGTAAATGTGGAGGAGTAATATTGGTGTGTCACCTTGTTAACAGGTCATGGCTGGAAGGAAGACAGCCGAAAAAGACATTAACATTGATTGTACTTTTTGTGTTGAGCATCCAGAAACAGTTTCACATTTATTTTGGCATCGTCTACATGTAAAACAATTATGGAAAGATATTCACAGTTGTATAATTGTTAATATTCTTGAGGACTTTTGTTTTTTTTATGGGAGAATGTGCTGCTCGGTTTCCTTAACTATAATAAAGACAAAGAAAAACAATTTGACCTCATAAATCGAATTGTGCTAATGGCAAAATGTAATATTCATAAATGTAAATTCACTAATAAAAAAACACTCTTCTGTGTTTTCTATAAGGAATATGAGCAGTACATTAAGACCATTATTCTAATAAGAAAGCTGATAAAATAATCAATATGTGTGCATCTTTTAAGGTCTTTGTATAATCTGTCATTTGTTGTACCCCCTAGCATATGTTATCATTGTCTGTTTGTATACTTCTTGTATGTATGCTGATTTTTCTCCAATAAAATAAATAAATAAATACAAATTAAAAAAGGAAGACAGCTTTTGGCAAATTAATGTTAAAGTAATTTTTGTCATTTTAGCTAACCCTAACACTTTTCCTAACCTTAACCTAATTATCCTAACCTGCTACGTTAATTATTTTAACCTGCTGCGTAAATTCCCCTAACCTGCTACAAAAAGTAAAATCTGACTAATTTGACAAAAGCCGGAACCTTCTAGCCATGACCTGAAAACTGGAACAGCTGGTTGTTGGGAACTCTGCAGAGGCTACAGAGAATGGAACATCTGGTTGTTGGGAACTCTGCAGAGGCTACAGAGAATGGAACATCTGGTTGTTGGGAACTCTGCAGAGGCTACAGAGAATGGAACATCTGGTTGTTGGGAACTCTGCAGAGGCTACAGAGAATGGAACATCTGGTTGTTGGGAACTCTGCAGCGGCTAGAGAGAATGGAACATCTGGTTGTTGGGAACTCTGC
This sequence comes from Oncorhynchus clarkii lewisi, assembly GCF_045791955.1. Taxonomy (NCBI): domain Eukaryota; kingdom Metazoa; phylum Chordata; class Actinopteri; order Salmoniformes; family Salmonidae; genus Oncorhynchus; species Oncorhynchus clarkii. The sequence goes on from NC_092153.1 coordinate 74,027,506, forward strand.
AGAGGCTACAGAGAATGGAACAGCTGGTTGTTGGGAACTCTGCAGAGGCTACAGAGAATGGAACATCTGGTTGTTGGGAACTCTGCAGAGGCTACAGAGAATGGAACATCTGGTTGTTGGGAACTCTGCAGAGGCTACAGAGAATGGAACAGCTGGTTGTTGGGAACTCTGCAGAGGCTACAGAGAATGGAACAGCTGGTTGTTGGGAACTCTGCAGAGGCTACAGAGAATGGAACAGCTGGTTGTTGGGAACTCTGCAGAGGCTACAGAGAATGGAACATCTGGTTGTTCCGAACTCTGCAGAGGCTACAGAGAATGGAACATCTGGTTGTTGGGAACTCTGCAGAGGCTACAGAGAATGGAACAGCTGGTTGTTGGGAACTCTGCAGAGGCTACAGAGAATGGAACATCTGGTTGTTGGGAACTCTGCAGAGGCTACAGAGAATGGAACAGCTGGTTGTTGGGAACTCTGCAGAGGCTACAGAGAATGGAACAGCTGGTTGTTGGGAACTCTGCAGAGGCTACAGAGAATGGAACAGCTGGTTGTTGGGAACTCTGCAGAGGCTACAGAGAATGGAACAGCTGGTTGTTGGGAACTCTGCAGAGGCTACAGAGAATGGAACATCTGGTTGTTCCGAACTCTGCAGAGGCTACAGAGAATGGAACAGCTGGTTGTTGGGAACTCTGCAGAGGCTACAGAGAATGGAACATCTGGTTGTTGGGAACTCTGCAGAGGCTACAGAGAATGGAACAGCTGGTTGTTGGGAACTCTGCAGAGGCTACAGAGAATGGAACATCTGGTTGTTCCGAACTCTGCAGAGGCTACAGAGAATGGAACATCTGGTTGCTGGGAACTCTGCAGAGGCTACAGAGAATGGAACAGCTGGTTGTTGGGAACTCTGCAGAGGCTACAGAGAATGGAACAGCTGGTTGTTGCGAACTCTGCAGAGGCTATAGAGAATGGAACATCTGGTTGTTCCGAACTCTGCAGAGGCTACAGAGAATGGAACAGCTGGTTGTTGGGAACTCTGCAGAGGCTACAGAGAATGGAACATCTGGTTGTTGGGAACTCTGCAGAGGCTACAGAGAATGGAACATCTGGTTGTTGGGAACTCTGCAGAGGCTACAGAGAATGGAACAGCTGGTTGTTGGGAACTCTGCAGAGGCTACAGAGAATGGAACAGCTGGTTGTTGGGAACTCTGCAGAGGCTACAGAGAATGGAACATCTGGTTGTTCCGAACTCTGCAGAGGCTACAGAGAATGGAACATCTGGTTGTTGGGAACTCTGCAGAGGCTACAGAGAATGGAACATCTGGTTGTTGGGAACTCTGCAGAGGCTACAGAGAATGGAACAGCTGGTTGTTGGGAACTCTGCAGAGGCTACAGAGAATGGAACATCTGGTTGTTGGGAACTCTGCAGAGGCTACAGAGAATGGAACATCTGGTTGTTGGGAACTCTGCAGAGGCTACAGAGAATGGAACAGCTGGTTGTTGGGAACTCTGCAGAGGCTACAGAGAATGGAACAGCTGGTTGTTGGGAACTCTGCAGAGGCTACAGAGAATGGAACATCTGGTTGTTGGGAACTCTGCAGAGGCTACAGAGAATGGAACAGCTGGTTGTTGGGAACTCTGCAGAGGCTACAGAGAATGGAACAGCTGGTTGTTGGGAACTCTGCAGAGGCTACAGAGAATGGAACATCTGGTTGTTGGGAACTCTGCAGAGGCTACAGAGAATGGAACATCTGGTTGTTGGGAACTCTGCAGAGGCTACAGAGAATGGAACATCTGGTTGTTGGGAACTCTGCAGAGGCTACAGAGAATGGAACAGCTGGTTGTTGGGAACTCTGCAGAGGCTACAGAGAATGGAACATCTGGTTGTTGGGAACTCTGCAGAGGCTACAGAGAATGGAACAGCTGGATCGGAGAAACAGCTCTAGTCGCACAAAAGGGAAAATAACGTTGCAGATAATGTTCGGAATGACAATTTAATGTGTACAACATCCGAAGACCTGCTTCACTATACTGAGAGCTCAAGGATAGAAAGTTTGGAGCGTAGCATAAGGTAACCAGTCCACCCAGTATGCATAATAATACAGTCCACACTCAAAGACAATTACTCAAATTTGTTTAATTTTGGATTATAGGCTAGACCAATTATGTACCAAAGACATCCTAAATAAAATACAAATTTAAGGTTTCTCTGCAATGCGTAATATGTGGTAGGCTATGTATGGTATGATGACTAAATCATTATTGTAATTCAGGATTTTTTAGGGCCTTGGGCTCATATATAAGCCTATGCATGAGCTCTAATATGCATATTGGTGTTTTGAATTAATCATCACCTTCGAAAGGGCTGTCCATTTCATTGTGTTTGGCTTTGAAACAACATCCACAATGACTATGTTTTCCACTCCGTGTCAACCTGTTGTTGAACCTTTTCATTGATCAATCACAGTGAGTTGAGTTTTAAAAGCACTATACTGTTTTGATTAAGTGTTTGATGTGATATTCTATTGCATTTAAGGTCCTAATGGTTAGAGGGACAATTAGAGCCCTGAGTACCAGGCCATTAGGACCTGATAGAGGGACAATAGAGCCCTGTGTACCAGGCCATTAGGTCCTGATGGAGGGACAATAGAGCCCTATAAAGCAGGCATTATGGCAGCTAGCTAACGGTCTGTGGTGGAGTCCCCTCTGTTAGAAAGGAGGATAGGGGCTGACGGGCGTGTGGTGCTGGGTGCCCGAGTGCCATCCTCTGGTCCCATCTGAAGCGGCGGGGTTTGACAGAGTGCCAGTGGACTGTAACTGATCAACAGTATCGGTCATGACGAAGCTGTGTCCCCAGGGCTCCCTGCATTACTGCGGGGGAGGGGGGCTCATATAGCTATGACCCTGTTAACCCTTTTGGGAGGATAATACCCCAGAGGTTTGACTGTTGTGCATTTGAAGTCATTGTTCCCGCTAGGACACATGCACTGAAGTGAGGTAGGCGACTGAGGGGTAAAATAGTTGAACAATGAAAATCACTGGCTGCTGATCTGTCTTTTCAGGACCTCTCTTCCCAACAGCTAAAGGTCCCAAAGCTTCTGCACATGTGCAGGATTCTCTACTTTATGCACCGTCTCTGCTCTACTGATAGAGAACCTCCCATCAAATTTCTCACTGTCAATCGTCAAATTTCTCACTGTCAATCGAGAATGACAATTCTTCAACTTTTACCAGTGAAACGTCCATGCGGCATCTAAACTCAGCAAAAAAAGAAATGTCCTCTCACTGTCAACTGCGTTTATTTTCAGCAAACTTAACATGTGTAAATATTTGTATGAACATAACAAGATTCAACAACTGAGACATAAACTGAATAAGTTCCACAGACATGTGACTAACAGAAATGGAATAATGTGTTCCTGAACAAAGGGGGGTCAAAATATCTGGTGGGGCCACCAGCTGCATTAACTTCTAGTGGGCTAGGCATTACGCTTGGGGGACAAATTCCAGGTGAAACTGGAGGGCGCGCAATTCAAATAAATAATCATAAAAATTATGGATATTAAACATTTAGGTACATACAAGTCTTATATCGGTTGAAAGCTTACATTTTTGTTAATCTAACTGCACTGTCCGATTTACAGTAGCTATTACAGCGAAAGCATACTATGCGATTGTTTGATATCTTTGAAAGACAGGGTCCTGAAAAAGGGACGTTTCTTTTTTTGCTGAGTTTACATACCAACCATTTGTTCTCAATCAGTTTCATGGGGATATGCATTTAGATCTTATTGAGTTAGACAGTGTTGATTAGAAGTTGCCTACAGTGTTGTTTTAAATGATGTACAGTGAGCAGATTAGAGCAGACGGTGTTAACAAACTGTAGCAAAGCTTACCAGTGTTTAGTTTCAATCAAAGCACATATTTTAGGGAGAGTTGGGAGGTGCAAAAAACACATTTCCAATTCACACATGCATATTAATACAGTTGTACATCTGTGAAATAGGACAAATATAAGCGCCCACCAAATTATTATTAGAAAGAAGAGAGAGGGCCTCCCGAGTGGTGCAGCGGTCTAAGGCACTGCATTCCAGTGCTAAAGGCGTCACTACAGATCCGGGTTTGATCCCGGGCTGTGTCGCAGCCAGCCGCGACTGGGAGACCCATGAGACGGGCGCACAATTGGCCCAGCGTCGTCAGGGTTAGGGGAGGGTTTGGCCAACTGGGATGTTTTTGTCCCATCAAGCTCTAGTGACTCCTTGTGGCGGCCGGGCACATGCACGCTGACACGGTCGCCAGGTATACGGCGTTTCCTCCGACACATTGGTGCGGCTGGCTTCCGGGTTAAGCAAGCAATGTGTCAAGAAGCAGTGCGGCTAGGCAGGGTCGTGTTTCGGAGGACGCATGACTCTCGACCTTCGCCTCTCCCGAGTCCGTACGGGAGATGCAGTGATGAGACAAGACTATAACTACCAATTGGAAACCACGAAATTGGGGAGAAAAAGGGCTAAAAAAAATATATACAAAAATAAAGAGGAGAGAGACAACTTTAGAGGGAATGAGAGAGATTCAGTTGAATTTGACATAGTAACGTGCAAAATGTTGTCCTATTTTGGAAGCATTGACAGTACCTGTCAAGGGTGTTCTAAATGCTATTTTGGAAGCATTGACAGTACCTGTCAAGGGTGTTCTAAATGCTATTTTGGAAGCATTGACAGTACCTGTCAAGGGTGTTCTAAATGCTATTTTGGAAGCATTGACAGTACCTGTCAAGAGTGTTCTAAATGCTATTTTGGAAGCATTGACAGTACCTGTCAAGAGTGTTCTAAATGCTATTTTGGAAGCATTGACAGTACCTGTCAAGAGTGTTCTAAATGCTATTTTGGAAGCATTGACAGTACCTGTCAAGGGTGTTCTAAATGCTATTTTGGAAGCATTGACAGTACCTGTCAAGGGTGTTCTAAATGCTATTTTGGAAGCATTGACAGTACCTGTCAAGAGTGTTCTAAATGCTATTTTGTTTTACAGCGACCAAAAACATGTTTACAGTGCATACATACTGCAATGCTGCTTTGTTGAATTGTGCCCTCAGTCTTTCTATTGTATGATCTGACTGAAACAGAACTAAGTCTTAACCTATAGGTCAGAGGTCACATATACTCTCAAAGCTAAAGCTCACAGCAAAGAACATGAGGCACAAGATGCCATGCGACTCTCATGCACAGGCCTCAGAGACAAACAATCTCCATTTCAGAGGCGAATGCTTTTGTGGGAACAGTAGGTCTTTCCACGCAGGGAGGGAGTGGATACAGAATCAACAAGCAAAGAGAGGAGGAGGTCTGTACTCTGGACATTCTGTAAAACGCATGAACATGAAACCCAACCTTGTGGAAACATCTACTGGCACACCACACAAATCACTCCACCCCACTGAATCGGTTAGGGAGCGCTAGCCCCCGCTATTTTTAGACCTTGGCATAGCGTCTTAAAGATGACTGGGGGAGTGTGCAGCACATTATGTCAGATGAGACTGGTGTTTTTTTTGTACAGCTCTCTCTGTATTCTTGGAATTAAGTGCTGCATTCGACACTGTTGACCATTATGTCCTTCTGGACAGACAGGAGAGGTGGGGTGGCCTCTCCGGTCCAGTTCTAAATTGGTTTAGGACCTATTTAACCGGTCAAGAGTTTTTTGTCACCCTTGGTAAACATAACTCAGAGAAAATATATAACACATGTGGTGTTCCACATGGTTCGATTTTGGGTCCAGTACTGTTCAGTTTGCATATGTTACCTCTTGGCAGCATTATCAGAAAGCACGGAATTGATACATAACTTTACATTTCTGTGTCACCAGAGGATTTTAGCTTTTAGATTTAAAAACTTGTATGGCTTACAATTTCCTCCAGCTAAATCAAGACAGAGGTACTTATTGTTGATAGAGACAGAGATAGACATTTTAATTCACGGGCAATAAAGATAAAATACCAGGTAAAAAACGTAGTTGTTATTTTAGATTCTGAACTCAATTTCGAATCACATGTGACCAAAATAGCTTTTTACCACCTGAGGAACATTGCCAAGGTGCGGACATTTTTCTCCCAGGCTGACAGAGACTCATCCATGCTTTTATTACAAGCAGGCTTGACTACTGTAATGCTCTCCTATCTGGTCTACCCAAGAAAGCCATTGGTCAACTGCAATACATACAGAATGCTGCAGCATGGTTACTGACCAAGACCAGACGGAGAGCACACATTACACCGGTTTTAAGGTCTCTGCACTGGCTGCCTGTGAGTTTAGAATTCATTTTCAGATTCTTCTATTGGTTTTTAAATCAATCCATGACTGTGCATCACAATACATGTCAGACATGCTTTTACGTTATGTACCCAGTAGGTTCCTCAGGTCCTCTGGCACTGGCCTTTTAACTATCCCAAAGCCTAGGACAAGCGGCATGGAGAGACAGCCTTTAGTTACTATGCCCCCAGCCTCTGGAATAGCCTGCCAGAGAACCTGAGGGGGGCCGAAACTGTGGACATATTTAAAAGAGATCTTAAAACTAATATTTGTATCTTTGGTTTTCCTTGGGGTGCTTTTTAGCTGTTCAGTTTTTGTCATTCTTTATTTTTTTATTGTGTAATAAATAGCTTTTATTTTCATTGTTTTCTATTTGTTTTTTCTGTATAGCACAATGTGTTGCGTTCCCTGTCTGAAATGTGCTGTATGAATAAAGCTTGATTTAATCTGACCCACAGAGTCCGCCCCCCCTCTGTGGTGTGTGCCCAAAGTGTTCAGGGGTCAACTGGGATGAGGACAGGGATGATGACACTACATGAGGTCAGGAGCGGTAGAAGGGACGACTAAAAAAAGGATGACTGAAGCTGGAGGTGTAACCCTGGGTCTTTCACTTCCTGTCTGACAGACCAAACTTCCTGTCTTCATGTCCGTACTGCCCCAAAAAAATGTATCTGTACACACATGTATCTGTTTACAGTAGAAGACCCAGTTAGTGACTCAGGTTATCGTTATCATTTTAAACGTAAAAGGTGACTGATGCCCTCAAACTAATACAATAGACTTATGACCCTTACTACTGTATAATCACAACAATGGACACCGCAGTAAACTATCAATTAAAAAGATCTCCACACTACTGTTTACTCTATGACTGAAGCTTGAAATGCTGGAATGACACACAATTAAACATAACATGATAGAGCTATGGCTAGAAAGAGGCATGAAGATAAATGGAAAGATACAGAGAGAAAAAGAGTGCAGAAAATGAATGCAAAACTGGGCAAATTGAAAAAAGAAAGATGGGAAGAGAGAGAGAGAGAATAGAGAGAGAAAAAGAGAGGAGAAGACCCAGATGGTCAGCCTGGCACTTGGCTGCAGCAGGCCGTCATCTGTCTGCAGGCTGGGCTAATGGGACGGCAGAATTGAGGGGGCTCCCCACGGGCTGGGCCAATGAGATGGCAGGATGAAGGGGGCACAGGCCTGGGCAGTGCCAACAGGCTGTGAGAGTGGCCAACAGGTTGTGAGAGGAGCCAGCTGCCACAGAGGACCCCTGTGGAGGGCCCTTTCACTTTGATTACGGGGCACTGCCAGGGGATGGCACTGCCAGCACCAGCGCTAGCGCCAGCGGAACCAGCGCCAAGGTGTCCTGCTACACCCAGTATCATGCCACACCAGCGCTAGCGCCAGCGGAACCAGCACCAAGGTGTCCTGCTACACCCAGTATCATGCCACACCAGCGCTAGCGCCAGCGGAACCAGCGTCAAGGTGTCCTGCTACAGCCAGTATCATGCCACACCAGCGCTAGCGCCAGCGGAACTAGCGCCAAGGTGTCCTGCTACATCCAGTATCATGCCACACCAGCGCTAGCGCCAGCGGAACTAGCGCCAAGGTGTCCTGCTACATCCAGTATCATGCCACACCAGCGCTAGCGCCAGCGGAACTAGCGCCAAGGTGTCCTGCTACACCCAGTATCATGCCACACCAGCGCTAGCGCCAGCGGAACCAGCACCAAGGTGTCCTGCTACACCCAGTATCATCCCACACTTGCTGGGTGGTGGACGGTGCCTTTTGTCTAGTCAAGAGATTGAGCTGATTGAATCCCATCAAGGCAAAGTTTTTGAATACTCTTTCAAATGCGTCCTCCCTTCCAAATCAAATGTTATTTGTCACATATGCAGACCTTACCGTGAAATGGTTACTTAACCATTTTTTTCTTTAAATTTAAGAACAAATTCTTTACATTGACAGCCTACCGGGGAACAGTGGGTTAACTGCCTTGTTCAGGGTCAGAACGACAGATGTTTAACTTGTCAGCTCGAGGATTCAATCCGGCAATCTTTTGGTTATTGGCCAAATGCTTTACCACTAGGATACCTGCCACCCCTGACAACCAACAATGCAGTTTTAAGAAATTATTTAATAAATAAACTAAAAGTTTAAAAAAAGTAACAATAAATTAACAATAACAAGGCTATATACAGGGGGTACCGGTACCGAGTCAATGTGCAGGGGTACAAGTTAGTCAAGGTATTTGAGGTAATATGTACATGTACCTGGTGCTCTGGTACCGCTTGCCATGCAGTAGCAGAGAGAACAGTCTATGACTTGGGTGGCTGGAGTCTCTGACAATTTTCAGGGCCTTCCTCTGCCACCGCCTGGTATAGAATCCTGGATGGCAGGAAGCTTGGCCCCAGTGATGTACTGGGCCATACGCACTGTCCTCTGTAGCGCCTTACAGTTGGATGCAAAGCATTTGCCATACCAGGCGGGGATGCATCCAGTCAGGATGCTCTCGATGGTGCAGCTGTAGAACGTTTTGAGGATCTGGGGACCCATGGCAAATATTTTAAGTCTCCTGAAGGGGAATAGGCGTTGTCGTGCCCTCATCACGACTGTCTTGGTGTGTTTGGACCATGCCAGTTTGTTGGTGATGTGGACACCAAGGAAGCTCTCGACCCGCTCCACTACAGCCCAGTTGATGTGAACGGGGGCCTGCGCTGCTCTTTCTTTCCTGTATTCCATGATCAGATTGGTTGTCTTGCTCACTTTGAGGGAGAGGTTTTTGTCCTGGCACCACACTGCGAGGTCTCTGACCTCCTCCCGATAGCCTTTCTCATCATTGTCGGTGATCAGGCCTACCACCGTTGGGTCATCAGCGAACATAATGATGGTGTTGTAGTCGTGCTTGGCCACGCAATCGTGGGTGAACGGAGAGTACAGGAGGGGACTTACCATGCACCTCTGAGGAGTCCGTGTTGAGGATCAGCGTGGCAGATGTATTGTTGCCTACCCGTCAGGAAGTCCAGGACCCAGTTGCAGAGGGAGGTGTTTAGTCCCAGGGTCCTTAGCTTAGTGATGAGCTTCAATGGACTTTATGCAAACTGGAAACCATATATCCTGATGCTGCATTTATTGTAGCTGGGGATTTTAACAAAGCTAATTTGAGAACAAGGCTACCTAAATTCTATCAGCATATTGATTGCTGTACACGAGCGAGTAACATGCTCGACGATTGCTAATCTAACTTCCGCGATGCATGCCCTCCTTTTGGCAAATCTTACCATGACTCGATCTTGTTGCTCCCCTCCTATAGGCAGAAACTAAAACAGGAAGCGCTCATGCTTATGTCTATCCAATGCTGGTCTGACCAATTGGATTTCACGCTTCAAGATTGCTTCGATCACGTGGACTGGGATATGTTCCGGGTTGCCTTAGATAATAACATTGATGTTATACACTGACGCGGTGGGCGAGTTTATAAGGAAGTGTATAGGAGATGTTGTACCCACTGTGACTATTAAAAACTTCCCTAACCAGAAACCGTGGATTGATGGCAGCATTCACGCAAAGCTGTAAGCATGTACCACTGCATTTAATCATGGCAAGATGACTGGAAATATGACCGAATACAAACAGTGAAATTATTCCCTCCGCAAGGCAATCAAACAAGCAAAGTGTCAGTATAGAGACAAAGTGGAGTCGCAATTTAAGGGCTCAAACTCGAGATGTATGTGGCAGGGTCTACAGACAATCACGAATTACAAAAAGAAAACCAGTCCCGTCGTGGAAATCGACGTCTTGCTTCCAGACAAATTAAAAAACGTATTTGTGCGCTTTGAGGACAATACAGTTCCATTGACGCGGCCCGCTACCAAAGACTGTGGGCTCTAATTCTCCATGGCCGACGTGAGTAAAACATTTAAATGTGCTAACCCTCGCATGGCTGCCGGCCCAGACGGCATCCCTAGCCGGGTCCTCAGAGCATGCGCAGACCAACTGGCTGGTGTGTTTACGGACATGTTTAATCAATCCCTATCCCAGTCTGCTGTCCCCACATGCTTCAAGATGGCCACCATTGTTCCTGTTCCCAAGAAAGCTAAGGTAACTGAACTAAATGACTATCGCTCCGTAGCATCTGCCATCATTCTGCCATCATGAAGTGCTTTGAGAGACTAGTCAAGGATCATATCACCTCCACCCTACCTGTCACCCTAGACTCACTTCAATTTGCTTACCGCCCCAATAGGTCCACAGACGATGCAAAACGCCATCACGCTGCACACTGCCCTATCGCATCTGGACAAGAGGAATACCTATGTAAGAATGCTGTTCATTGACTTCAGCTCAGCATTCAACATCATAGTCCCCTCCAAACTCATCATTAAACTTGAGACCCTGGGTCTCGACCCCGCCCTGTACAACTGGCTCCTGGAATTTCTGACGGGCCTCCCCCAGGTGGTGAAGGTAGGAAACAACATCTCCACTCAGCTGATCCCCAACACTGGGGCCCCACAAGGTTGCATTCTCAGCCCCCTCCTATACTCCCTGTTCACCCACGACTGCGTGGCCGTGCACGCCTCCAACTCAATCATCAACTTTGCAGACGACACAACAGTGGTAGGCTTGATTACCAACAACGATGAGACAGCCTACAGGGAGGAGGTGAGGAACCTCGGAGTGTGGTGTCAGGAAAATAACCTCTCATTCAATGTCAGCAAAACAAAAGAGATGATTGTGGACTTCAGGAAACAGCAAAGGGAGCACCCTCCTATCCACATCGACGGGACAGCAGTGGACAAGGTGGAAAGTATTAAGTTCCTCTGTGTTCATATCACCGACAAACTGAAATGGTCCACGCACACAGGCAGTGTGGTGAAGAAGGCAAACTACCTGCCCTCCAGGACACCTACAACACCTGATGTCATAGGAAGGCAAAAAACATCATCAAGGACAATAACCACTCAAGCCACTGCCTGTTCACCCATAACCAGACTTTCAAAGGACTTCATGGCTATAGATGTGAGTGCTACAGGGCAGTAGTCATTTAAGCAGGTTACCTTGGTGTTCTTGGGCACAGGGACTATGGTGGTCTGCTTGAAACATTCCAGTTTGGGAATTGCCAATATAGGAGGCACATTTTTATTTTTATTCTTTCTTAAAAAAAAAACTACATTGTTGGTTAAGGGCTTGTCAGTAAGCATTTCACATTTAGGTCTACTAGACCTGTTGCATTCGGTGCATGTGATTTGATTTGTATGCATTTACTGGTTCTCTTTCTGGAGACAGGTTGGATGACACAACAAGATAAAATGAGAGAGCTGGTTTCATCAGCTGGTATAATTAACCAGTTATGTAATGGCTCTAATGACACAGTGAGTGCATGGAGGAGGTTCTCCTCATTAAAAACTGACACATTTAACAACATCACCGGCGATGCAGTATATAGCCAAGTACCCTCCTGGCTTGGATAATTTTCAAAGATCTTGAGGTCGGGCCAGAAGGTAGGATTGCTGCTAATTATTGGTTAGGATGTTGGGTGGGAAATGGGAATAAACACTACTTAATGTGGCCAAAAAAAAAAAGGTCAGGAGCCACCCATGTCCCAGACTTGAATGGAGTGATTGAAAAAGGGGTTGAGTCATGGTGACTGGGTTAGTATACGGAGAGGCTGTTGTTCCCATTCCGTCTGTTAGCTCTCCAGAGTTTCCCATCTGAGTGATTGTTATTCAGAGTGTGGCAGTGACGACAGATAGAGGTACAAGACAGCCTGTTCCCACGTAAGACCCCAGCTGTGGTTGGCTGAGTGTGTGTGTGTGTGTGTGTGTGTGTGTGTTGTCGTGTTTTTCATGTGAAGAAGCTACCCAGCGTGTTACAGTACTATACACTCCACCGGCACAGACACCCACAGGACATTCCTGAAACTAAGCGGTCCACATTCCACACCTAGCGTTACGATTCTGGAAGCTGTGCTTTGCTCATATAAACCCAATGAGTGAGAAGAAATATCTAAATATTTAGTGGAACTTTTCCCTTTGCCCAGAGCAAGAGCAAGATAGAGCAAGATGGACCAATACCCCAGTCGACCCGGAGTGAGAGTGCTCCAGAATGGAGATGAGCGAGCCAGACAATGAGGGATGGGGGCATAGTAGCGGGAAGTAGGGGTGCAGCACCCCCTGATTAAAACATAAATGTGTGCACTAGGCCTTTATTACTCCTGTTTGAGCGGAGAAAAATACTCCTCCGCACCCCCACAACATCTTTGGGGGTGTGGGGTGCTCCCTGGCACAGACAGGAGTGGAATGGAACAGACAGGAGTGGAATGAAACAGACAGGAGTGGAATGAAACAGACAGGAGTGGAATGGAACAGACAGGAGTGGAATGGAACAGACAGGAGTGGAATGGAACAGACAGGAGTGGAATGGAACAGACAGGAGTGGAAAAGGAGGGAGGAAAGAAACAAGCACAGAAATGTCTGTTTAGTCCCACCCTCTCCCCCCGTTCTCGCTCTCTCCCTCTCGCTTTTTTCGCTGTGCAGTACCTTGGCTGTCAGAGCAGGTGTTGGACAGGGTATAAAGGCCATCTGGAGTGAGGGATCGCTGAGCAGTGAGAATTAAGACCTCCACACTCTGACAGGGCTCAGACAAACCATCTGGTCCCGCCCTCGCTTAAAGAACCTGTTCCCAGCTTCTTCACACACCGACCTCCAGCGCTCACGCTCTCTTACTAAAACACACATGTTCACTCACTCCCCTCGATTAGCATCTGCTGTCGGGAGGTTAGTGGATTGTAAAGACCTGCTTCTTCCTCAGAGAGATTTCTTTGTTTCTTTATTCTTGTGACTTTTTGGAGTGGAGTCGGGCCGGCATGGCGTGGAGGAGACGTGCATTTGGACCCAGCATGTCAGTCTGTCTCTGGGCTTTGTGTCTGTCCCTCAGTCTCATCTGGACTTGTCAAGTGACCCAGGCAGCCATCTACAGACTCGCAGATGAAGTACAACCTTGATTAAATACTCTCTTAGAAAATAGGGTTAATGGAGGGTTCTTCAGGTGTGGCTGCGGGAGAACCTTTTTTGGTTCCAACTAGAAACATTTTACCCAACAAACAACCCTTTAAGAATCCTTCCATAAGAAGGTTCTACCTGGAACTAAAAAAAAAAGGGTTCTGAACCTGTTATGGTTCTAGGTAGCACATTGGTTTACTACCAGAGAAGGGTAACATGTTTCTGGTAACTTGCCATTCATCCTTTGGTGCACAGGTAAGAGTTTTCTATTTTTAAGAATCTGAGCAATTGGAATATGCAGTCCGAGATATTAAGCACAACAAATTTGTAACATATTGTACGAATTAGATTCGTAACATATAAAAATGTGCAGGACGTAACATAAACTAAATGGATGACGATGTACACAATTGAATGACGCAGTAGACGAAAAACAGGGACCCGTTTTGGCTCATGAGCACCACTTTCAAAACCACTGGCTGAAATTATACAAACGTTCTGAAGAGTCACTTTAACACAGTTAAATGTTTAGTCATTTCTCCCCTGAAGACAATAAATTCCTTTTTTCAAGGGGCTTCTATATGTTCCGTTCTACCTTGGTGTGAAAGAAAGAAAGTAGAAAACCCTATAAATCTAATCTGGTTTGGGTCAAATAGAAACAATATAACCCTATAAATCTAATCTGGTTTGGATCAAATAGAAACAATATAACCCTATAAATCTAATCTGGTTTGGGTCAAATAGAAACAATATAACCCTATAAATCTAATCTGGTTTGGATCAAATAGAAACAATAAAACCCTATAAATAATCTGGTTTGGCTGGGGTCAAATAGAAACAATATAACCCTATAAATCTAATCTGGTTTGGGTCAAATAGAAACAATAAAACCCTATAAATCTAATCTGGTTTGGGTCAAATAGAAACAATATAACCCTATAAATCTAATCTGGTTTGGGTCAAATAGAAACAATATAACCCTATAAATCTAATCTGGTTTGGGTCAAATAGAAACAATATAACCCTATAAATCTAATCTGGTTTGGGTCAAATAGAAACAATAAAACCCTATAAATCTAATCTGGTTTGGGTCAAATAGAAACAATATAACCCTATAAATCTAATCTGGTTTGGGTCAAATAGAAACAATATAACCCTATAAATCTAATCTGGTTTGGGTCAAATAGAAACAATATAACCCTATAAATCTAATCTGGTTTGGATCAAATAGAAACAATAAAACCCTATAAATAATCTGGTTTGGGTCAAATAGAAACAATATAACCCTATAAATCTAATCTGGTTTGGATCAAATAGAAACAATAAAACCCTATAAATAATCTGGTTTGGGTCAAATAGAAACAATAAAACCCTATAAATAATCTGGTTTGGCTGGGGTCAAATAGAAACAATATAACCCTATAAATCTAATCTGGTTTGGGTCAAATAGAAACAATAAAACCCTATAAATCTAATCTGGTTTGGGTCAAATAGAAACAATATAACCCTATAAATCTAATCTGGTTTGGGTCAAATAGAAACAATATAACCCTATAAATCTAATCTGGTTTGGGTCAAATAGAAACAATATAACCCTATAAATCTAATCTGGTTTGGGTCAAATAGAAACAATATAACCCTATAAATCTAATCTGGTTTGGGTCAAATAGAAACAATAAAACCCTATAAATAATCTAATTTGGCTGGGGTCAAATAGAAACCTTTCACACATATTTCTTCCATCAATTGAAGTGACCTGACAAAACAAACTACTCAACATAACCCTACAAATTACAAGAAAACCTCAACAAATCAGTCTAGATAAAGATTGTACCATAAATTAAATGTGATAATGCATTTTCATACACAGTACCAGTCAAAAGTTCTTTCATTTAAGGGTTTTTCTTTATTTTTGCAATTTTCTACATTGTAGAATAATAGTGAAGACATCAACACTATGAAATAACACATATGGAATCATGTAATAAGCAAAAAAGTGTTAAACAAATCAAAATATATTTTATATTTGAGTTTCTTCAAAGTAGCCACCCTTTGCCTTGATGACAGCTTTGCACACTCTTGGCATTCTCTTAACCAGCTTCACTTGGAATGCTTTTCCAACAGTCTTGAAGGAGTTCCCACATATTCTGAGCACTTGTTGGCTGCTTTTCCTTCACTCTGCGGTCCAACTCCTCCCAAACAATCTCAATTGGGTTGAGGTCGGGTGATTGTGGGGGGCAGGTCATCTGATGCAGCACTCCATCACTCTCCTTCCTAGTCAACTAGCCCTTACACAGCTTGAAGGTGTGTTGCGTCATTGTCCTGTTGAAAAATAGATGATAGTCCCACTAAGCGCAAACCAGATGGGATGGCGTATCGCTGCAGAATGCTTCATGGTTGGAACCACACATGTGGAGATCATTCGTTCACCTACTCTGTGTCTCACAAAGACACGGCGGTTGGAACCAAAAATCACAAATTTGGACTCATCAGACCAAAGGACAGATTGCCACTGTTCTAATGTCCTTTGCTTGTGTTTCTTGGCCCAGACAAGTCTCTTCTTATTATTGGTGTCCTTTAGTAGTGGTTTCTTTGCAGTAATTCGACCATGAAGGCCTGATTCACGCAATCTCCTCTGAACAGTTGATGTTGAGATGTGTCTGTTACTTTAACTACGTGAAGCATTTATTTGGACTGCAACTTCTGAGGCTGGTAACTCTAATGAACTTACCTTCTGCAGCAGAGGTAACTCTGGGTCTTCCTTTCCTGTGGCGGTCCTCATGAGAGCCAGTTTCATCATAGCGCTTGATGGTTTTTGCTACTGCACTTGAAGAAACTTTCAAAGTTCTTGAAATGTTCTGGATTGACTGATCTTACTGTCTTAAAGTAATGACGGACTCTAATTTCTCTTTGCTTATTTGAGCTGTTCTTGCCATAATATGGACTTGGTCTTTTACCAAATAGAGATATCTTCTGTATACCACCCCTACCATATCACAACACAACTGATTGGCTCAAACGCATTAAATTCCACAAATTCACTTTTAACAAAGCACACCTGTTAATTGAAATGCATTCCAGGTGACTACCTCATGAAGCTGGTTGAGAGAATGCCAAGAGTGTGCAAAGAGGCAAAGGGTGGCTACTTTGAAGAATCTCAAATATAAAATATATTTAGACACGTTTTTTTTTGGTTACTACATGATTCCATGTGTTATTTCATAGTTTTCACTGTTATTCTAAAATGTATAAACTAGTCAAAAGAAAGAAAAATCATTGAATGAGTAGGTGTGTCAACTTTTGACTGGTACTGTACATTGAATGAATCTATTTCTCAAGTTTGGGTCACCTCTTCTTTGGTGTGGAAGGCTTTACCGTTCAGCAGTTTAATATAACATCTCCCTCTACTGGCCAGCTGAAGTAATGCTGGCCAGTATAGTTTGGGATCACGTAAATCTCTCGTGAGTGTATTTGCAAATCCTTGCATTTGTGCATGCCATAGCCACATTACAGTTGAAAGTGCAATGTAACAACCTGTACCGTTATCAATTGTTCTCTGTATTCATTGACTGCAGGTCCGTGTATCTACAAAGAGGTTTCGTTTGAGCCTGGACAGACCTTCTACAGGGGTTGTAACAAGTGCAACTGCCACGAAAATGGCTACTTCTGTCTCTCGTGAGTAAACGGACCAAATTAGTGACAGTATGCAAGTCAAATATATAAACCAAACATGAATTCCGTTTTTCCCAATATCACGTCTTTTTTTCGTTCATACCCCCAGACCGATGAAATCTACCACATGGCCCAACAAGTTCCAACGGAGTGTGGCTACCGCGTGGTTAAAAGGAGGTCCCGGAGGTGGAGTGTCAAGCCTACAGCTGGATCTGGTGAAGGCAGACAGACACCTACCTACCTTATATGCCCCCTTACGGTCAACATACACGATCTCAAGACTCTGGCTGTGGACAACCTCTTCAATTAAGTAGTTATCATGCAGAGAACTGACCACATCCAACCTTCAATTTATCAACTTGTTCAATCAAAGGAACCAATTCCCAAATTGAACGACCCAACTCCAAAAGTTTAGTCCTTCGTTTCAATAAATGTGTGTAGGGGGACAGATTGTGTGTGTGTGCTAATGTTACTAAAAAGTGGGACCGAAGGACCTCAATTGGCACGGATTCCAAATGGGCATAGATTCAAATTCCTATAGATTTTAAAACACAAGTACCATAAAAAGAAGCAACATACTCTGACTGTACAGTAGTGTCCTATCATCCAATATGAGTGCTCAGCTTCCTGCCCTCCTCTCCTTACTTTAGTGACCACTGATCTTGATCACATCGACAGTGTCATTATTTTTCGGTACACAAAAAGTACATTACATTTCCAATGGAAAGCTGTGGTTGCCCTGCTGCATTGCAGAGGCAGTTGCAGTGCTTCATGTATAAATTCGATTTGTCGAACGTATGTGTAACGACGCTGGGTTTATAACCGCGGAAATCGACTCTGCCGCTCGAGCATGCTTTTGCGGCAGTCGATAGCGCGCCTGACCTCGGGCTCGAGACCTGGTCTCTGCTGTTTCATTACAGTATGCATCAAATCGTATGCGTAGACGGCGTGACATAAATGGTAGCAGAAGGTGAATGTTGAACTTTTGTTGCACACATCCAGATGATGCGTACCATTGTACACACCGATTAACATAGTTAAAGGTTAAATAAAAAATGTGATAGAGTTGTAAGTGATAGAGTTGTAAACGCCTAGATCACACCGATAGTGTCATAGCGCAAAATAGTAAGCGGCATCATCTGGATTTGTGTGCAACAATGGTTCAACATGAACTTTCTGCTACCATTTCTGTCGAGCAGTCTACGCAGTTTGACGCATACGTTCGATAAATCCAATTTATGCATCACACAAAACACACTAACGGCCTCTGCAATTCTGCAAAGCAAACAGCGTTCCATTGGAAAGGAATGTACTTCTGGTGTACCAAAATGCAATGACGGCGTGATCGAGGCGTAAGCGGCCAACTGAGTAGTTTGATGAGGACTCCGACAATATGTCAATATTGTATCACCTGTTGTTTACGAAGCATGTGACAAATAAAAGTTTGATTTGACCTCGTGACAAGACAAACGGCGTGCTTCTAGACGTCGACGCTATTACCCGGCACTGCCCGAGTGTGGCCCTCAAATCTCAACCAGATACTGTAAGGAAGTGCTATTTCTTATACAGGTGACCAGCCTACTGCTATTACATTGCTATAACTGAGACAATGTATTTTCACAGTAAAACATGTTAGGTCCCATACAGGATAGCTCCCACACCCACACACACAGCACACACACATTACACACACTAACTGCCGAGGACACACAGATAAGACATACACCCACACATTGGGAGGAAGAGACAGCCTTGACTTGCAGAAACCAGCGCACACACCTAATCTCCTTTCTAGCCGAACATTGTGTGACTGAGGACAGCGCACACACCTAATCTCCTTCTTAGCTGAACATTGTGTGACAAGGAACGGCACGACAAGACTCAGAGGGATGACGGACGGCCCAACAGGACCAACCAGAAGACCAGAACTTCTAGACTCAACCTACTTTCTATACTGTATATAACATACATGCACTCTGTTATCGGGGCTTCTTTTCTGCTGGTTCCTTAAGAACCGAATGAAATGGGCCCGTATACGTTGTACCAGATATCTTTACTCATAATTAAACTGTCACTTGTCATACAATAGACCACCTTGTCTGAATCGATCCTTGACCGGCTCACCCTCCTACATATCCCATTATCAACAGAATCTTGGTAGCAGAGGATGGTTTACTAACGACCCAGTCCAGAGTGGTTGATGTGGGTGTGAGGGGGCGAGTTGGTGAAAGGACGGTTCCCGGAAGACAGGTGAAAACTTTAGGGGGAGGACAACAATTCTGCTCAACTCGGGAAACTGATCTCTGGTCGACCACAAAATAAGGTAAGCAAAACCTGTTTAATCAAACTTTGCATATTGTCGAATAGTCATACCAAATTACGATCAGTAGTACCGAGTGTGGGTAAGAATTTTTGTGTAAATTTAACATAAATAATTGACTTGAAATTGACAGTGAAGTAAACATATGTGGTAATTAGAATATCCCGATAGTCCGGCTTGTGACCGGTCCGGCTTGTGTCCGGTCAGGGATAAGTAGTAGTAGACCTAAATAACCCGAGGGTCCGGCTTGTGTCCGGTCAGGGATAACTAACAATAAATATAGAATATTCCGATAGTCCGGCTTGTGTCCGGTCCGGCTGAGACCGGTCAGGAATAAAATAGTCAATATAGAGTTGCTACCGATAGTCCGGCTAGTGTCCGGTCCGGCTTGTGTCCGGTAAGGTGATCTATAATTGGGCATAGATTTAACCAATAGCCAGGCTTGTGACCGGTGAGGTGTCTACAAAAGGTTAATATATTGAATCTCTAATTAGGCATAGATATAACCAATAGCCAGGCTTGTGACCGGTGAGGTTAAAACCAATAGCCAGGCTTGTGACCGGTGAGGTGTCTACAAAAGATTAATGTATGTTGGACTGAAAAGTCCGCTTTGTGTTTTGGTCTGAACTGATGTGATAAATGTACAAATGTGTGACGTCGTGGAATAAGATGTTCTAATTGATCGATTTTGTTGAAGCTATGTACATGTAAGAATATTTGTGTGTCGACTATAGACTAAATGTAAACGGCGTTTCACAAGACCCTGTTATCATTACCAATATTTAAAATTACTGTGGAAAAGTATTTCCTAAATTCTAAAAAAACATTATCCAAATTGTTAAAACATTAATGTTGAAGATCATTTCCTGAATTGGGGCTCGTCTTTAATCATTAAACCATTATTGTCGAAAATTCTGGATTTATGACGGAGAAGCTCTGAGTTAAGACAGAGTATGAGTAATAGTGTCTCCTAAGAATACATCACTGGCGCGAACCAGTGGCGGGCTAAGTATATCCAGAGAGTGTACAAAATATTTCTAAAAACACGTAACTATTATTAAACTAAAATGGCGACTCCGCAACCTCCAAAATTAAAATTCAATGATTTTCTAGATCAACGTATGCAAGATAGGTCAGGAGGAAAGGAACAGTGGAAGTCAATAAAGAAGGTTTGAAGTTAAGATGGACACAAGCAGGTTATCTAGGAGGGGGGCCGCCAACAGGGGCCCAGTTGAAAACAATGGAATGTGGGTTAAGAGAGACGTTGCAGGAGGCTAGAGACAAGGAGGTAGAAAGAAACAAGAGCCGTTTATTTAAGAATCAAGGGACTAAACAGAGAGAAAGAGCAGAAGCGGAACTAAAAAATAGGAACTTGGGCTATCGAGGAGACGCGCAGAGTGCAACTGAATAAGAAACCAGAAATGATGGGGGTGGTTACTCCCACAGAGGGGGAAGATGAGCTGACGGACCTCCCTCAGGAGATGTCGCCAAATCCCTCTCTGCTGTTTGATGTAAATTACTAAATTTAAACTATTATGATGTGTGAGATTGGAAAATAGTTGAGAAAGTAATATCTCTATTGGCAACTGCAATTTTATTATTGATCGACAATACTTAATGGTGCATTGTGTATGGGATGTACTAGTATGCCTGGCTGATAGGTGGTAACAGAGAACACTTACTACATGTATGAATGGTGGGTAACGAGTGACCACCAAAGTGCGAATGGAAAGCCATATGATGCGAATGTGATGTACTAGGCAGGGCCAAGTGTGAATGACGGATATTTGAATTGATTACTCGGACTTGAGACCGATTTAGCCTTTGGGAAAGGGTCTCTCTAAGGTCCTAACAAAGCATAGGTGTGTGTGTGAAGTACATCGGGTAGTAAAGTCGGCGCACTGACTACCAAGTTTGAGTGAGGCAGTTTTAGTAAAGGCATAGGTTGTTGACAGTATTGTAATGTACATAAAATATCGTTGAATATAGAAAAGGTGTTGAAAACGCTGAAGTCCACTCTAGAATTGAATGAAGGCAGAGAGGGTAAGGAGTGGAAGAGACGGGGTGAGAAGCTGTACGGAGAATGGACAGAAGGCGGGGCCATTGTGTCTCCCACTGGTCTGCTTGCTGGGGTGCAATGAAATACGCTTGATATTCAGTCGGGAACTAATATCGGTATGAATGAGGTGGTACCGGTGAGAATGTTGAAAAAGTCGCAGGCTTGCTGATGGGAGGTATATCATAGAATATTGAGGGGGTGTGCATGACTGTTGGAAAAAGTGTTAAACTCTATTAACGTAACATTCTGTGTGTAGATTTATATTATGAGGTTTGAACTATACTAATATTGTAGAATTACATAATCAACATCTGAACATACTTACGTTAAACATTAATTGAGCCACTGAATAATAGATAAGATATACACTAGGGACGGGGCGAAGGGTGTGGTCGATGTAAAACGGGAGTGATGTTCTAACCAAGTGCTGAGAAATAAGGTAGATTTATTTTGTTCTTTTAATTAATTTACACAAGTACTTCCCGGTTATTGATTTTGGTTTGATTGTTCAGATAACACCACTGAAATTAAACAGGAGGTTAAGGTATACTAACATTAGAATCTGTTTTCATTATGGGGAACAATGAAAGGCCCGCAGAGTGGATTGCAGGCTGATATTATTTTATGTTAAAGGGACAGTGCACGTTTATCACAATTGTGTGAGTTTATTGGCAGGGTATAAAGCATTTTGGGGAGACAATCCTTTAAAGACTGAATGAGTTACATGAAACATTGAGGAAATTTAAAACAAATTATTTGAAGGTATTATTATAATTATTAGGTTTTGTTTGTAGCAAACGTTTTGGGTTTAAGGGGATTTCCATGTTCCCAGAGACAAGATATCTTAAAGGGGTACACTCACATATGAAATATTATACGTTTTTATTTTCTGAGTCTTAATTAAATAGGTGAAATCTTTTGATAGAGGAATGTTGTTTAATATAGTAAGAAACACTTCTTTGAAGGGGTGGTATGACTTATGACCTCCATTGTAACTTTCCTTTGTGGTCTGATCAGCCAAATTGGAAAGCCATTTGGATGGAGAATCTAGGGTAATTTGTAATACTGATATTAAGGTAATTTAATACAAAAAGGCAGTGAAATTTACATTATAGTGTCAATATATTTTCTCTGATGAACGTGGTGTGAAAATTTAGCTAGGATAAGTTTTATTTATGGTAGACTCATGTTAAGTATTTGGGACATATTTTGAGCCAACAGGGCAGGGAAGAAATTGAGATATTTGTGTTTGGTTTTAACACCTGTGTATAGGGGGTGCCATTTGAATATTTAATTTGTGGTCATGGGTAATACGGTTTGTTTTTATTTTTTATTTTTAAGGTAAATTAATTATAGTGGGGTTTAATTAACCTATATAAGGACTTTAGAAAGTGCCACCATAGACATGTTTTTCTAAAAAAAAAAATCCATGAGTTTAGATAAAGCCAAACAGTGAGACATTTAGTTCAAATTTGGAAACATGAGAAAACGAGCTACAGACAGATAAGGGGAAAAGGCAGACAGAAGAGCCCTCCCCTGCACTGCAGAGACCTTGAAGGTTGGAGAGCAGAGAGGAGAAGTTTTAAAAGGGAGCCAGGACGAGCAAAGATAACAGAATGTGTAGATAACAGTTACTGAGTGGAGACAAAAGGGAGAATTGGACATGTGGAAAATGAAAGGGGCGCTCCTACATGATAATGTCAGAACAGAAGGATAATATACTAATCTTACCTAAGTCATTATTTAGAGTAGGTAAGGTTGTTACCTGGGCAGAGCCAGGTATCAAAAGGGGGATGGGTAAATTGTGGTCTAGGATAGGATGGGGCCTATTGGATATAATCAGATAAAACATATGAGAAACTGTTTGTTAACCAAGCCTGTATGTCCAGGATTTTATGCATTACAGGTGAACTACAGGTGAAGTCACTCAATCCAGTCCCAGAGGCTTGTTGGGGGGACCATACAAGGACTCCTGGTGACAGCTAGCTGAAAGAGCTACCCGGATTCATATCGCACGGGGGAGGGTAGCACACACTGACACTGTCGAACAATAAACAGTGTTCGAGAGGAGAACTGGAATTAACAGGATTCCGGGGGCCATCTCTCGAATTAAGTAACCCTCCCTGTCCTGTCACCCCTGTTTTTGTTCATAGAAGTGAAGATGTGTCTGGCTCTTGCTAGTGATGTGTTCTCTGGGAGAGGGTGGGGCTTTACAGGAGTGTCAGTGTACCTGTGTAATGGGGGAGGGTGTCCATATGGGGATTACATGACAACCAACTTGGGACAATTCTAGGATTGGAGAAGAGGGTATTCTTATAGCATAGGGGATCCCACAAAGGTGGATAGGTTTTCCATCATATGGGGAAAACCTGGGAGCACTGTTGAACTTTGTAAAGGTGATGAAATCCTACTAACCATCAAAACTATTAAGCTCTCTGATGCAGGCACTTACACCCTCGGACTACAAAGGACCGGGACAGACACGATGGGTGTGTTTTCTATTAGGGAGCTGCCAAAACCAGGGGTCCCAGACGAACCAGGGCCAGACACACTCCTCTACCACCCCTGGACCGAACCTGCCACCTACCACCACTGTGTTAAAAAATCCCATTCAGGTAATTAATGTTAGAGACTACACAGCTATTGATCAATTAGGCACTGAGACTGGTTTTGATGGTAGGGACAATTTGTGGCTGTCTTATATGAGGTACACAGCTAAAACCCTGAGAAGAAAGGACTGCACTATTTGTAGTCATGCTAGACTTGTTCTGGCTACACACCCATTTGCTATAGGAGAAGGAGAGGGGTGGTTGTGTATTCTGAGAGGTTTTTACCAGGTTCAGACCAATTCAACCCTCTGTTCCTCTTTGAGCCTTGTGTTTCCTACAGTACCTCCTCACTGGGCCCCTTGGGGTGTTAAGGCATATGGGGGCAATTACAGTTGCATCACGGGTACAGGTAGTGGCATGGACTATGGGAGATTGCCTGAAGCTGATTGCAGCAGTAACATAACCATTTATGCCACTTGGCCAGTTACAGGCCTAAACCAAACTAGTGGTCTGGCTGATGTGTGGTGGATATGTGGACCCAAAAGAGTACTGAGACCCATTCTTAGAGGAGACTGGCAAGGTACGTGTGCTCTGACCAGTTTGATAATTCCACTGACCATTGTGGATGTTACTTCTGAACAGCTGTTGGGTTCTGTATCCAGGGGACCTGAAAACATTCCATCCCATGGGAGACATAGATGTAGTGCTCCATGGACAGAGGATGTAGTTGACATACACACTAACCTGTTGGGAGTGCCAGTGGGGGTTCCTCATG
The DNA here is from genome assembly GCF_045791955.1 of Oncorhynchus clarkii lewisi. Lineage (NCBI taxonomy): Eukaryota > Metazoa > Chordata > Actinopteri > Salmoniformes > Salmonidae > Oncorhynchus > Oncorhynchus clarkii. The sequence continues at coordinate 74,052,173 of NC_092153.1, forward strand.
AGTTTCAGGCCTTGGGTAGGAATGATGGACTCTGGCACTTACTACCTATTATAGGTCCAGCCATAGTGGATGCTAGACAGACTGCATGGATCAGTTATATCTACTATAATCAACAGCGTTTTGTGAATTACCCCCGTGATGCACTCACTGGTCTGTCTGAACAGCTTGAGGCCACATCTAGGGTTGCCAGACAGTCTGCAAGATGTTCGGTGAACAATGTTGCACGTATATTCCTAATAACACCACTCCAGATGGTGGTATAGCTAAGGCCTTTAATGGGCTTGGTGCACTATCTGCTGAGATGAGGACCATGGCGGGGGTGGAGGAGTCTGGACTGTTCTTTTGGTTGGGAGCCTGGTTTGGTATGTACACTGGTATGGTGGTTACTGGATTTCTGACCCTAATTCTTGTATTTTTATTATTGATGTGTTGTGCTGCTTGCATCATACCGTGTTTTAAGAAGTCTGTTACAGATGTGACTCTAACATGTTTAATCCCATTAATGACTACGGATAACCCCAGTTGTAATTGCTCTGCCTGGGATGCTGTCTATCCCATGACTAAATCTACTGCTAGGAAACCATTGTTTTCCAACAAGGTTGCCAGGGCACATTTCACCTGTGTCAAAATGACGGGAGGCGGTACTAATGTGGGACAGGTTCCTGGGAATTGGTGTCTGGATACAATCAACATTGTTGGGAGTTTCAGGCCAATATTCAGAGCAGATGTGGGGTGGTGGTGTGGCAACACTGTCCTGTTTGATAAATTACCCTCCAATACTACTGGAAGCTGTGCACTTGTTACTCTCCTTTTGCCTGTTTCTATCTACCCTACAGAGGCTGGAGACCTCATCCTTAGGGTCCAGAGGGTGAACCCTGAATATTGGAGGGGACGTTCCAGGCGTGCCACCACCCCATCTAGTGGTGATCCGACGTACATAGACGCCATTGGAGTCCCAAGGGGAGTTCCTGACGAGTACAAGTTGGTGGATCAGGTGGCAGCTGGGTTTGAGTCCTCCATTTGTTGGTGGTGCACTGTTAATAAAAATGTGGATAGAATACATTCCAGAATCGCATTGCAGTGGATATGCTACCGGCAGAGAAAGGTGGAGCTTGCACTATGTTTGGTGAACAGTGTTGTACTTTCATCCCTAATAACACAGCCTCCGATGGTAGCTTGACCGTAGCCCTAGAAGGTTTGAGGACTCTTAATGGTAAAATGAAATCTCATTCTGGGATTGATACCTCAATGTGGGACTCCTGGATGAGTGCCTTTGGTAAATATAAAACCCTGGTCTCCTCCATTTTGGTCTCCATTTCGGTGTTCGCGGCCATTTTGGTTCTCTGTGGATGCTGTTGCATTCCATGTATCCGTTCCCTTACCACTAGGGTTATCTCTAGAGCTATTGACCCTTCCCCCCTTTCCCAGATGTTTCCTCTGCTTGCTAATGACCTGCCCGAATTTGAGGATGAGAGTGCCTACTAGGTTTTGTTTTTCTTTTCATGAAATGCTATGACTGCTGAAATAAGGGATAATGAGTGACACCCTAGTGGGTGTCAAAAAGGGGGGCTTAAATTTCACACCATTTTCTTTTGTTCTGTTTTTGAATGAGCTGTTGTTCTCTTTTGACATGAGGGTTGTAAGTTCCTAGGTGGCTGGTAGCCAATCTAGTACATAGTGGGATCGAATGGAGAACATGAAGGTATTTTAAACTTTGTAATTGTTAGCCTAGTTTATGTCACATCTCTTAGGAGGTGTGAAGAGAGGGAATCACAAAACTTTTCCTTCTGGGAAAAGTTTTCTTTTTGTGTCTGGATCTAGTTAGGTTGTGTTACGTCTCTGGGGAGACGTGAAGAGAGGGATTTGTAAGGAAGTGCTATTTCTTATGCAGGTGACCAGCCTACTGCTATTACATTGCTATAACTGAGACAACGTATTTTCACAGTAAAACATGTTAGGTCCCATACAGGATAGCTCCCACACCCACACACACAGCACACACACATTACACACACTAACTGCCGAGGACACACAGATAAGACATACACCCACACATTTGGAGGAAGAGACAGCCTTGACTTGCAGAAACCAGCGCACACACCTAATCTCCTTTCTAGCCGAACATTGTTTGACTGAGGACAGCGCACACACCTAATCTCCTTCTTAGCTGAACATTGTGTGACAAGGAACGGCACGACAAGACTCAGAGGGATGACGGACGGCCCAACAGGACCAACCAGAAGACCAGAACTTCTAGACTCAACCTACTTTCTATACTGTATATAACATACATGCACTCTGTTATCGGGGCTACTTTTCTGCTGGTTCCTTAAGAACCGAATGAAATGGGCCCGTATACGTTGTACCAGATATCTTTACTCATAATTAAACTGTCACTTGTCATACAATAGACCACCTTGTCTGAATCGATCCTTGACCGGCTCACCCTCCTACATATCCCATTATCAACAATACCCTTCATTGCCATGCAGTGTTACAAAGGTCTATAGTTATATCCGTGATATTTTCCTATCGGTTCCTTCGTAGGTGTTCAGTCTTCTGTATGTCGCAGACCGCTATGTTTTCAATGTGAGGAAGCGAGAGCGCCATTGGTCAACTTCACAAACCGAGGCTGGCTTTACACTCTACTATGCACGCTCCATACAGGCTCCGCAAACTCTTTGCGACTTCACCCGCACTGAGATTTGAGCTGTGCATGGCAGAGCGTGTAACTTTACACAATTGTCAGTGATGAATTGCTCAGCAGAAAGCTTGACTGTGGCGTTTACTCAGCCTTACAGGGCAACTCCCTAGCCTCACCCGTCGACTAGTTTTTCAGGCTAAGGGTATATTTCACCGTTCACGTCACTGTGTATACAGTATATGTATATAATCAATTATTTCAAATAAAACATGGCAGTGTTACATACTGTGTAAAGAAATGTCAAATATTTCTTCAACAGGTTTTTGGGAACGGATACCATAGTGCATGAAATATCAACATGGCCATTTTTCTAAATACATCATCATCAGTATTTTATTATGAAAATGCATTACATCTCTTCTGCTTTTTTCTCTTTTGGATGGGGGAGTCCACATAGTCACCACTATGTTGTGTAAAAAATAAAACGAGTTAAACGTCACCCCCCCAAAATGCAGTGTCCAGTTTCTCTGGGAGTTGAAAGTGAAGAGTAAAAACAAAGACTTTGTCAACAGACCTAATCATCCCAATCCGACCATCTGTCAGTCCCAGAAAATAAATATAATGCGGCAAATTTAGTGTACTAGATTTCTCTTTACAGTTTAACACATTTGATACAAGTACACATGATCATACATTGTCATTTGTTTCATTTTAGGGGTTATTTCTTTATTTAAGGTGCTGGTAATTTTGGGTGACATTTCTCGGGAAGTCTTCTGTCAAACATTCATTCAAACAGTGAGTACCTTACGTCTGTGGATGAGGCAATAAGAAGAAAGGTCAAGTGTCCGGTCAAGCTGGCCAGTCCCTATTTCCGAAGCCCCAGTGTGGTTCCTGGGGCCCCAATGACATTTACTCCCAACCAAATTAGAATGTCCAGTCAGAACGATTTCCATCTTCCTGGCACTAGGGTACTACAACTCCCAGCGTGCATCAGCAATGTCATTTAACGTTGATTGAAAGTCCCAATGCTGTGGTCATGGCACATGACTAATTTTGCGTTGTGATTTTCATCTTTTTGTTTAGTATTCAGTTGGTAAGGACCCTAATAAAATGGGGGTACAGCATTCTGTGGAAAGTGAGACTTCTTGAAGCAGCAACAAATAAGGAGAACACAGCAGCTTTTTTTATACCGTTCAAACCATCCTCCTGTTTTCTTAGGTGGCATATGGAATGCAAGGAATGGTCAGAAGGAGAGAAAAATATTCTCAATACATTTTGATAAAACTAATCCGACAGGATTCAAAAGAGACGACAAACCCAACAACGGAGTAAAAAAAAAAAATATATATATATTCTTCTTACTTCTCACTGTCACTGCATTCCAGCACAAAAAGGTGTTAACGATTACTAGGATGCATTTCTGGCAAAAGTTTGATTCCAAATTACAGATGGCGAGTTGAGTCAACCGATTTGTGGGAAACATAACTGGATTTAACTGTAAATAACTTAAAACGAAAACAACTGCAGCACCATGAATTACAAGATCTGCTTGACTCAAGTACAATATAGCAAATCTACTGTGAAGTAGTAATATAGCAAATCAAAACAGTCAAGTGGGGAAGGAAAACAAAGAGCAGAAGAAAATCAAAGAACAGTGAAAAACAGATCAAGAGTTTTCAGAAAAACATTTTACACAAAAAGTTGGAAATCATATGGAATGATTTTTAGGGAGCTCATAGCTGCCCCCCTCTCTGCATCTTTATAACGGATGATATACACATACGCTCTTGCTGGTATCGTTTACCCTTTCCAAACTAAACACATGTATACTGCAGGACTGACCCTGCTGCTGGCCAAATAACAAAAAGTTACCTCAACAAAATCTCAGCATTATCAAACCAGGTACCAAAACAACAGGTACATTTCTTCAAAAACATAAACACTTTGTACAGATACTCATGGTTGAGTTTCACCATCTACTTAGCCTGTTTTACACAGTCTGTTCATGTCAGGGTCATTTCAAATTACAAATGATTTCTCTTTTGTTGAACATGTATTTTCTTCCTATTTTTTCATTGATTCCTTGAGGATGTTGAAGTTCCTCGATTAGCTTGACGCAGAACACAGTAAATTGTTTTCCGCTAAAAGAAAGAGAGAAAATAAGGAGAAATACAAGAAGCAGAGTTGTAGCTCCTCGGAGGTCTGTACATATCCCCAAGCCTGGTTTCTCCAGAGGGTTTAGGAGAGGAGGTACACCATTTCACTCACTCAAAAACACACACACACAACATCCTAAACGCTTCCTGACTGTGTCCTTACTCCTGGCCCCTGTATGGGGGGGTGCTGGAACGGACTGAGTGGTGCCCCGCGTTGCGGGTAGTGTTGGCCGGCGGTGGCCGCCAGAAGCCTGGAGCCGGCCTGCAGCACCGTCTGCCCGGGGCTGCCTGGTTTCAGGCTCCGGGACGCCAGCTGCTGGCTCAGTCTGGAGGTGTGGTTCCCCGCCACACTGGCGCCCAAGTCTGTTTTAGGGTTGCCGTGAGCCCTGGAGCCAGGGGTAGGAGACCCTGACAACCCACTGTTCAAGAGGCTGGCTTTTAGCTGGCTCCCGGCGCTGTACGTGTGGGACCCGTCCATACTGCTGCTGCCGCTCGACTGGTGCAGAGCGCCTCCTGGTGGTCTGGAAGCCCCACATAGGGCTGAGTCTGCAGAGGAGGTTGTCTGGTTGGGGAAGGAGGGCGAGGAGTTGAGTGGCTGTTGTGGATGATGCTGCGAGTGGTCTTGAGACAGGCGAGGGTAGAAGCCCTGAACTGAGGGAAGGGGGGCCGAGGGGCTGTAGGAGCCATGGAATGGAGAGGACGCGCTCTGCTGAAAGAAGGCCGGACTGTCCACTGTCTGCTGGTGGCTCTCCGATAAGGGGGGTTGCACCTTAGAATGACAACACACACAAATGACTTATAATGAACCTGACACCCAGTACACACCTCAAACAAATGAACACTGGCCCTCCCTCAGCCGCTCTACTGTTGTGGGAACCATCCTGGATCAAAGCACAACACCAACACCGTCATGTACAGTACGTTCAATCAGGGGTTTATGTTTAGATGAGCTGGCTATGTCTGGAGACACCACACAGGGCTCAGGTTGCTAATGTTCCCACCTTACCAAGCAAATAGTCTCAAACACCAGTCAACCCCACAAAATACAAAACGTGCGACAGCAAAGGTGGATATGTCTGAAAACAGTGACAGGAAACAAAGTACTGTGAGAGAACGTGGTGTGGCAGCGATATCTAGTCTTACCAGTGGCTGATGCCCTCCTGATCCCTGGGCTGCTGTTGCTGTGGTGGTCCCGGGGCGTGGGAGGTGGTGGTGTGGTGGTGGTTATCTGGGGGGCTCACCTCCTCCATCTGGGGGGGGGAGGAGAAGGAGCTGTGGGGGGAGGACGAGGGCTGCAAGTGGAGGGAATGGGGGCCTCTGGGGGACTCGGCGCTGGCACAGACGGAGCCGAGGCGGGTGGGGGTGCCCAGGGAGCTGCCCCCGTGCTCGGGGTCCCTGCTGCTCCCCTGCTTCCTCTTACGGTACTCAAGCAGAGACACCTGAGGAGTTGAGGAAAAATAACCTAGTCAGCCATATGTACAGGCTTAGTGCCATGAGGTTACACACGCCATGGTGTCACACAATACCACTGGTTGCATTGCGACACCCGTTACCACCAGAGCGGTATGGACAGACAACGTCATGCATCATATCAACTATTAAGACGACTCTACCTTGAATGTACGTTCGCTTACATGTTACCAACTGATTGTCCAAAAGACCAAACATCCTAAATGTTCCCAAATCCTAAAGGGCTCTCCACAGTGATGTCGCAGTCTACTCAAATAGAGCTACCGAGCTCCGTATGAGTGGCGTTCCAAAAATTCAAGAGCACAAAAGTATGTAGAACATAATGTCGAGAGCAACGCAAACTAATCTCTGTCGGATCCATTGCGAAGACTGTGTAGATCCTTTTAACCGGAAAGAGCAACCAGCACTGGTCAACGATTTAATACTTCTACCATCCTGGAAGTTCTATTTTGTTCTATGATTGGTCAACCTCATCCTCTGTTGGAGTGGTTATCTGAAGTTGATAGGTGTAAAAAACAATACCTTGGGAGGGATGACCATTGGAACGAGTCATATGACAAAAGACGAAGAAACAATCCAGTATAGCTTCAGCACTCTGTCCTTACAGTGTTGGGACCAACCACCTGCTGAATGGTAACCAAAAGACATTTTTGTACCAAATTATTGGTATCAGTGCCATTACCAGAATCGGGAAGTAATCATGTTCACGCACCGACCTTCTGTTTGCTTTTGAAGCCTTTCTTTACGGATAGTTAGTAACGGTCAAAATCTATCATCAGCACAGGCAACTGGTCGTTGTCATCATCAAACAAAGCAACTACTGTGAGGTCAGACACGAAAACAAGGAACACAATGTAAACAGAACCACAGAGCACCCACTACAGTACACATACCCACACCCACTACAGTACACATACCCACACTCAGAGACAATGAGCGAGAGAACAGTCTGGTACATTCAATCACACTCAGAGACAATGAGAGAGAGAACAGTCAATCACACTCAGAGACAATGACAGAGAGAACAGTCAATCACACTCAGAGACAATGAGAGAGAGAACAGTCAATCACACTCAGAGACAATGAGAGAGAGAACAGTCAATCACACTCAGACAATGAGAGAGAGAACAGTCAATCACACTCAGAGACAATGAGAGAGAGTACAGTCTGGTACATTCAATCACACTCAGAGACAATGAAAGAGAGAACAGTCTGGCGGAATGTTGTCATGGCAAAGGCAGGAGACTTAAGGAGGGTCCAGGGGGATGGGTGGGTGAGAGATATGGAGCAGGCTGGCTGAATAGACGGTCCGATATCAGGGCTATCGGGGTGCGGTGAGCTGAACCAAAAGAGGGCGGAGAGAAGGGTAGGGGGAGGCACTCAGGGGGCCCCACCTAGACCCATAGGGTTGCCATCAGGGCCTTAGGACTTGAAGAATGGCCACACACTAGGATCTTGGGATCTGAGGATTACTGTATTTGTTAGGGCCTTTTGATTCCAATTGGGCCCTTAGAACAGTTTCAGGCTCCAAAGGCTTATTTTTAAATGGGCCTTCTGATTGTCCTTGGACCTTGGGGGTGCCTCTTGAAGGGCAGCTAGTATGGTTCTTAGATGGGAATTGGCCATACTGCTGGTATGATCTGACTTGGGTGTGGGTCAAGGCTGGTGAAAGAGGATGCAGGCACAGGAGGACAGAACTATGGATGAGGTGGACCATAGACAAATGGCCAGTGAAGCCAGCAAGGCCCGGCCCAAACTCGCCAGGCTGAAGATGATATCATGAACCATCAGCCTCGTTGTATGGCACTCCGAGCTGATGGGGTGACCATGTTTCAGATATAGAGATGTTTAGATAAACGGATGTTTAGATATAGAGATGTTTAGATAAATTGATGATACTCATGGTACGTTTTTGGAGAAGGGGGGGGGGGGGGGTTTGGCGGACGGGGGCGGGGTTTGTATGCAAATGCAAAACAATATTTACATGCACACTTCTAAATGGTCGTATGGAAATATTCACCATATTTTGTACTGTCTTGTATTCACGTCTTACTGCTATAGCCTGGTAATCTGGCTGTCCTGTCAGCAGACTAACGGTTTGCAGGATGGCCCTCTGCCTTGGAAAAAACAGTGGAAGAAAGACTTGGCAAAGTTTTCAGGAGGAGCATAGGGGGAGTGACAGGGTGGACAACACAACCTGTTGGGCTAGCTGCAGTAGGAGACAGTACATAAAGAGAAATGTGGGAAGTCCCGTAGTATTCCATTGTGAAGACAGGTGAAAGTCCATGCAGCCAACTGACAGACAATAGAAAAGATCAATGTAACAATAAATGTAAAAAACAAAGTAGCCTTTTGGTAAAATAATTACCCCAGGTCTATTTTGATTTAATTATATCTGGATGTGGAGTCACTGAGACCAATTGACACATAGTGAATAGAAAACACAAAGAAAGTAAAAGACCACACAATGACTGAGTATCCTTTAAATGTTCATACCACAGTCTCAATACCACTCTCCACTCAAATTCAGACTTTATACCAATAAGCAAGTAGGCACTACTTCCACACGTTCACTACAGACATGACCTACCTATCGTACCCCCATTTGGGAATGTAATTCGAACAGAAATATCTTCATTAACAGTTTCATTTCTGAGGGTGAAAAAAACTAAAGCAGGAAGAAGCTGAGCGAGTTGGAGGACTTGCCTTCTTCTTCTGTGGTGGGTTGCTGGTGTGGTGGGGTGGCGTGCCGCCATCCGGGTAGCTGCCGCCATAGTGCGGCTCGCCGTAGGGCGACAGCGAGTCAGACCCCGCCTCCGCCAGGATCCCCTGGCCACTCACGGTGCTGTAGAAGGACTCGGCCGGGGAATAGCTGCCCTCTGATTGGCTGATGCGCCTGTCGGTGGGGGCAGCAGGGGCAAGGTTTCCCAGGTTGGCGTTGAGTGGGGAGCAGGTGTAGATGAGGTTGAACTCCGTCCTGAAGCTCTGCTCTCTGGCCTGCAGGGCCGACTCGGAGGGGGTACCCGGTGTCAAGGGGGTGAGCGGCCTCTGTGTGTCGGGAGGAGGCCCCGTTGCCGAGAGGAGAGTGAAGTCATCCGACATGGCAGGCACGGGGCTCTCCAGGCCCGAGGACAGGGAGAGGTCTGGAAACTGCAGGGCGCAGCACTGGGCGTCAAAGTCGGGCCGCAGGCACGGCTATAGGTGGAGCAGAGAACAGAGTTACAAGATGAACACTGTGACACAAAACTGCCCTCACCGGCCCGTGTTCCCTGTCCCGTGAGACTAAAGTGAAAGTCATCTAGCCCTGGCTTCAGTGCTCTGACAGCTGCTCTGGGTCTGTGGGGTACCTACCTCTGGAGAGATGGACTCCGGCCTGTGCACAGGAGAGGCCTCTGGAGACGATATGTTCTGGATGGGTAGGAAAGAGGGAGAGAGACACATTAAATACCACTACAAACAGATAGGTAGCACAGTGAAAACAACCATGTATATGCACTGTAGTTCAATGCTGAATTTTCCTGTTAGGTGTGTGTGTGTATTTCAGTATGTCATATTTGTGTCTGTGTGTGTTCTAGGGGCGTTCTCCGTGTCCCCAGTACCTCAAACTGCAGCGGCGTGTTGCAGCGGCTGGTGGGCAGCGAGGGCAGCGGTGAATAGCCGTTGGACAGCCGGTGCTCCTCGTCGCCGTAACGACCCAGCAGCGCGGGGGCAGCGTAGGAGGCGGGGCTGAGTAAGGGGTGGTCTGAGGGCAACGGGGGCGTGATGGGTGATAGGGGCCGCAGTAGCAGACTGTGTTCTTCTGAGCCGGGAAGTGGTGGAGCCGCCTCCGCCTCTGGGCCGTAAATGGACCGCCGCTTCTTGGGGGGTGCCGCCAGTTCTTTTTAGCGGCGAGCGGAAAGAAAGCAACAGCCTCAGATTATCTGCGGTGACAGGTGCCAGCTTATGCCGATTTTTATTTATTTATTTTATTTCACCTTTATTTAGCCAGGTAGGCAAGTTGAGAACAAGTTCTCATTTACAATTGCGACCTGGCCAAGATAAAGCAAAGCAGTTCGACACATACAACAACAGAGTTACACATGGAGTAAAACAAACATACAGTCAATAATACAGTAGAAAAATAAGTCCATATACAATGTGAGCAAATGAGGTGAGATAAGGGAGGTAAAGGCAAAAAAAAGGCCATGGTGGCGAAGTAAATACAATATAGCAAGTAAAACACTGGAATGGTAGATTTGCAGTGGAAGAATGTGCAAAGTAGAGATAGAAATAATGGGGTGCAAAGGAGCAAAATAAATAAACACAGTAGGGGGAGAGGTAGTTGTTTGGGCTAAATTATAGACAGGTGCAGTAATCTGTGAGCTGCTCTGACAGCTGGTGCTTAAAGCTAGTGAGGGAGATAAGTGTTTCCAGTTTCAGTGATTTTTGTAGTTCGATCCAGTCATTGGCAGCAGAGAACTGGAAGGAGAGGCGGCTAAAGAAAGAATTGGTTTTGGGGGTGACCAGAGAGATATACCTGCTGGAGCGCATGCTACAGGTGGGTGCAGCTATGGTGACCAGCGAGCTAAGGGGGACTTTACCTAGCAGGGTCTTGTAGATGACCTGGAGCCAGTGGGTTTGGCGACGAGTATGAAGTGAGGGCCAGCCAACGAGAGCGTACAGTTCGCAGTGGTGGGTAGTATATGTGACTTCTGTGACAATACGGATGGCACCGTGATAGACTGCATCCAATTTATTGAGTAGGGTATTGGAGGCTATTTTGTTAATGACATCGCCGAAGTCGAGGATCGGTAGGATGGTCAGTTTTACAAGGGTATGTTTGGCAGCATGAGTGAAGGATGCTTTGTTCCGAAATAGGAAGCCAATTCTAGATTTAACTTTGGATTGGAGATGTTTGATGTGAGTCTGGAAGGAGAGTTTACAGTCTAACCAGACACCTAGGTATTTGTAGTTGTCCACATATTCTAAGTCAGAACCATCCAGAGTAGTGATGTTGGACGGGCAGGTAGGTGCAGGCAGCGATCGGTTGAAGAGCATTTCGTTTTACTTGTATTTAAGTTGGAGGCCACGGAAGGAGAGTTATATGGCAGTGTATTGTTTCTTATCGATGGCGGTTAAGATATCGTTTAGGACCTTGAGTGTGGCTGAGGTGCACCCATGACCAGCTCGGAAACCAGATTGCATAGCGGAGAAGGTATAGTGGGATTCGAAATGGTCGGTAGTCTGTTTGTTGACTTGGCTTTCGAAGACCTTAGAAAGGCAGGGTAGGTTAGATATAGGTCTGTTGCAGTTTGGGTCAAGAGTGTCCCCCCCTTTGAAGAGGGGGATGACCACAGCTGCTTTTCAATCTTTGGGAATCTCAGACGACACGAAAGAGGTTGAACAGACGATGATAAAAAGGATCTTCATTTGGTGTTAAGTTAATTTAAAATTAAATGACTTGCATGGTTGACTAATTAGGGCAAAGTAGGTAAAACAATTGGTTATTAATCTATGTTGAATCAACATTTATTTTGAGATCAATTTGAAATAACCTCCAACTGCAAGAACACTACACCAGACGTGGCTTCAAACTATTAAAAATCCTTTCAAATATTGTATCTGTGCTTAATTGAGTTTGGATGTTGCAGTGGAACCAATAGAAAAGTTCCAAAAGTGCAAACCCAGCCTAAAACGAATTCTCAACGTATTTGAAATCAGATCTGTACTAGATTACAAACACTACTAGACTTGTTAGTAGACAGTGAACAGACTAAAAAGCGGTAGATACCTGCTTTGAAAGGGTTGGGGGTGGAGCTGCTGCTGTTACTTTGGTGAGAGGAGGTGGACTCGGTGCCGTCCTCCAGGCCTCCCGAGCACAGCCCACTCTCGCACTGGGCCTGTTGGATCCATCTCTGAACACAGATACAAATAGATATCAGCCTGAGACAATATACTGAAACACTTTCACATTTATGAAGGGAAGTGAACAAGTGCACACTTTAGGGGAAAGGAGACCAACAGCCTCTCGAGCACCTGCTGCACATTACACTACATTTTCCCATCTACCCTATTCTCCATTGAACCCATAACTGACTTTATGACAACTCCCACAACGCTGTCTCTCTCCACCGGTACCTTCTTGAAGGAGCCGTAGGCTGCGTCCACGCTGACGGGCCGGCGCCGGCGCTCGGGGTTGAAGGGCGAGCCAAAGCGCACGTAGTGCTTGGGCGCTGTGCAGATGAGCGGCGAGGCCGTCAGGCCCGGCAGCATGTTGAGGGTGGTGGCCAGCACCGTGGGGTCGGTGGTGATACGCAGCTGCCGCTCCACCGTGGGCACCTCCTGCTGGGCTGCCTTGTCCAGCACCTTGTCGTTCAGCCACTCTGTCACCAGATACTGGAGGGTGGGGGGAGACTTTTTAGGGACAAATTGTCAAGTTTGTGTGTGATATTTTTATTGTGTTGATATTAGCCTATAATTCTGTAATTCAGCAAGGAAAAAGAGGCTCTTAACCTCAAAAGAGTTCTCCTGGTTTAATAAAGAGTCAATTAATAATAATGATTAAATCCCCCAAAAGGTGGTTGGAAGCCAGGCCCATCCCTCTCACCTTCTTGGTCTTGGGCAGGTTGCCCTTGTTCAGAGCACTCAGGCCTTCTCCGTCTAAGACCTGCCCGACTCCCAGTGCCCCGTCCACCAGGCCCAGCTCTGAACCAGGGGCCCCCAGGGGGCTCTCCTGCATCTCAGTCGCCACCCCCTGCTCCAGGGCCGCCTGCTGCTGGGCCAGGGCCTGCCGCTGGCGCCGGGCGCGCTGTGACGAGCTGGAGCGGTAGCGTGAGATACGGCTCTTAGGCCGGGGCTTGGAGGAGCGGGCCGGGGGAGGCTTGGGGGGAGCAAGGGGGGCCGGGAGGGGAGCGGCAGACGTCTGGGTCTTGTCTGCATCGGCTGCTGAGGATGGTTCCTGGAGACCGAGAGGGAGATTCTGTTTAGGGATAAATTCAATTGGAAAATTAGACACCAAGTTCAAAAAGAGAATGTGGCGCTAAGGGGGAGGGAAGTCCGACTCACAGTCGAGTAAGTTGCACGACGGGTGCTTATCCCCACCCCTGCTTGGTGGGGTGTGGGGTTACTCCCTGTGGGGTTCCCTCTGCTCCACTCCTCGCAATCCAGGCCCTCCTGTTTGGGCTCATCTATGCCCCCTGTGGTAGACGTCCTCTTCTACAGAGAGAGAGAGGGTGGATTACGAACTGAAGACTAATACTATGATTCCATATTATGACAGTGGGTTGGTCAGTGTGACAGGAAATGATGTCAAAGCTGTGATGTCGGCAGCATATACCTGTCTACTGGAGATGAGGACTCCGTTCTGGTCCAGCTCGCCCTCCTCTCCTTCCTCCTGCTTGAGGAGGCCCTCCTGTAACACACATACACATTGTGAATTATAAATGTGGGACATTTTCACTGCACAGTGGATACACCCCCATGTGTCTTAGTAGGACAGCACCACATTCCATTACAAACTGCCACACCTCAACATTAACTGCCTGTATACACACACCTCAACATCGCTGTTGCCCAGGCTGCCGTTGCCCTGCAGCGTCTCCCGGACCTCACCACTCTCCTCGGGCGGCTGGTTACTGTCGTCCGACATCCCACCCAGTCCTGGGCCGCCGCCTGACCCTTCTATCTCTCTCCGCCGGGCCTTCCGCCGCCGCGTCTCTGCCCCCGTGTGCCCTGTGAGCTGGGAGGGTGGGAGCAGCGAACCCGTGCCGGGGCAGCCTAGGGTCTCGCGCGGGTTCAGGTTATGCTTCTGCACAGGGCAGTTCTGCTGGTTGTTCTTGTGGCAGGCACAGTCCACCTTATAGTTACTGCAATAATGATAAAACATAGGATTTTGATCACACTTTTCTGAACCCCAAAGATGCTGGACACTTTGGAGTCAAGAGACAGACGAGAGAAACAGTCTGTTGTGTGATTTGTGACAACTGCTGATGTGAAAAAGGCCTTTATAGATATAATTGACACTGACCAGCTATTGAAGTCATAGTCAAAGCCGATGGTGACCTCTGCGTCTCTGGGGATCTGCGTGACAGCGTAGACACAGAGGTGGATCATGCCCTCTGCGATCATATGCCGAACCTGGAGAGGAGACAGAGGCGTGTCTTCTATCTAGGAGATATAATCATAACTGTATCCATTTCCCTCTAGAAGGGTGCGTCTCAATAGTCCTGAGTGGCCTGCTCTCCTAATCTCCTTTCCTTCATCTACACTGATGTCAGAGATCTGGATAGGTGAGATCTGCATTGCTTGCTGTTTGAGGTTTTAGGCTGGGATTCTGTACAGCACTTTGTGACTCGGCTGATGTAAAAAGGGCTTTATAAATACATTTGATTGATTGACTGACCTAAATTCACCTGAGATGAGTGAATTGAACTAACGATTGGAGATGAGGAAAGGAAGAGACGATTGAGATGAACCCAATGCCTTTCTTGAAGAAAACAAACAAACAAAACCAAGATGGCTGACCTCTGCGTTGGGCGTGCAGGACCTCCGGATGAAGCGTGCATCATTCCCAAATGTCCGCGCGTCCACGCACATCTCCACCTCGTTGAATTTGGAGTAGAACAGCACAAAGGGGTAGGGCCTAAAAATAAAAAAAAGTCAAAACAATGTCAAAATGTGCATTTTTACATAATATTTTACAGTGCTAATGTTTATCCTGAATACAGCATACATTTCCTCCATAAAACATTTTTAAAACACTGGTGCAGTTTACAGCGTATGAATATTTAACCTTATTTCAGAAAATGCCTACTTTTTGAAGAAGTGTCCGTTGACCTCAAACTGCTGTTTCAGCATGACCTTGCCCCGGTACTCGATGATCAGGGTGTCTGGCTCTAGATCCCTTGCCGCCCGCAGGACCTTCCTGTGGTTCTGCACACGCGTCACCCGCCCCAGCTGTACCTGCATCTGAGAGCCCAGCACCGTATTGTTGCACGCCAGCTCTGTACGGTTAATTGTGTCCATGGCGTCAGCCGAGGCGTTGACCTGGGCCGGTGAGGTAGTCTCACTCGCCACTCCCTCGGCGGTAACGGCACGGTGCAGCTGGAGCAGCATCTGGACATCGGCGCTGTACTGGTTGGCTGTAGCCTCCTCGTACTGGTCCGTCCACTGGCGGATTCGGCTCTCCCAGCCCTCCGCTGTAGTCTCGTCCACCGCGCTGGCCTCCGTCGTGGAGTTCTGGGGGAGGTTAGGAGGAGAGTGTTTACTTCAGAGCAGTGTTGTGGTAAAAATAAATACACTTTTCTTTTTTTTAATTCACCTTCATTCTAAGACCTTTTTCAAAAATGACCATTTCAGGTCTACAACGTGTTTCTTCTTGCTGTGGAGCCATACCATGTCAAAGTGTTTAGGGACCCATGTGTTATCATGGGTGGGTGTCTGGGTAATGCACTGTGTTCTAGAACACCTTCACCGTGTCATAATAAGGTGATTGGTGTCTGTGTTATGCTCAATGGAACATAGGTCACTCAATAGATTCCTGGTGCAACACAAAGTGGCACTGATGACAACATTTAGTCCCCCCCCATACTGTGCCTTGCAAAAGTATTCACCCCCCTTGGCGTTTTTCCTATTTTGTTGCATTACAACCTGTAATTTAAATGGGTTTTTATTTGGATTTCATGTAATTGGGACACACAAAAGTCCAAATTGATGAACTGAAATGAAAATATATATTTTTTTAAATACTATGGAAAAGTGGTGCGTGCATGCATATGTATTCACCCCCTTTGCTATGAAGCCCCTAAATAAGATCTGGTGCAACCAATTTACCTTCAGAAGTCACATAATTAGTCTACCTGTGTTCAATCGATGTGTCACATGATCTCAGAATATAAACTCAGCAAAACAAGAAACGTCTCTTTTTCAGGACCCTGTCTTTGAAAGATAATTCGTAAAAATCCAAATAACTTCACAGATCTTCATTGTAAAGGGTTTAAACACTGTTTCTCATGCTTGTTCAATGAACCATAAACAATTAATGAACATGCACCTGTGGAACAGTCGTTAAGACACTAACAGCTTACAGACAGAAGTCAATTAAGGTCGCAGTTATGAAAACTTAGGACACTAACCTGCTGACCAGACCGGACACGTCACGTGCGTCGCAAAATAAATGTAGAAATCCATGTTATTCAATTATTGCACCCACACTGCTCGCGCGCACCAACAAGCGTCTGCGTTGCCAAGGGCAAAAATAGAACTATTTTCTATTTCTGATGCAGATCACGCTGAAAGTCATGCCTCTCCCATCTCCTCATTGGTTTATAGAAGCAGGTACCCACGTGCCATCTTCATTGGTTATACCCACGTGGATGATTGAAAGTCAAACTGTTTTGCCGGTAGTCGTGGTAATACTATGAAAGTTTAGATGCCGATCACAGTAGAAGTTCAAAGATGAAAATGCCTGGAAGGAGGAGAGATGACTAGAAACGATTCGGTTGGCAGTTTTATGTGTGGATGAATTGTCGGAGTAGAGGACCTTGTGCATTTCAGATAAAATAACAACTTAAATGTTTATATCCCAGGACAAATTAGCTAGCAACAGCAAGCTAGCTAAATAGGACAAATTAGCTAGCAAGTGCAAGCTAACTAGCTAAATTGCCATGCATGTTTAATGCTTTTCGACCTGTCCCCAAATTAATGTCATAGGTTCAGAGTTTGTTTTGATATTTTAACCTGCGTGTCGTGATCACGTTTGGTGTGGGGGGACAAAATAAATGTATGCACGATGGTGCATGATAGCGCTCTCGCTCAGCCGGTTTGGGTTCCGTGTAAAGAGGCCTTTCTACTGACTCTGAAAAACACCACCCCTGCTCATCTGCGTGAACGTGCCCAAGGCATGCTGCAAGGAGTCATGAGGACTGCAGATGTGGCCAGGGCAATAAATGGCAATGTTCCTTACTGTGAGATGCCCAAGACAGCGCTACAGGGAGACAGGACGGACAGCTGATTGTCCTCGCAGCGACAGACCACGTGTAATAACACCTGCACAGGATTGGTACATCTGAACATCACACCTGCGGGACAGGTACAGGATGGCAACAACTGCCCGAGTTATACCAGGAACGAACAGTCCCTCCATCAGTGCTCAAACCGTCCGCAATAGGCTGAGAGAGGCTGGACTAAGGGCTTGTAGGCCTGTTGTAAGGCAGGTCCTCACCAGACATCACCGGCAACAACGTCGCCTATGGGTACAATCCCACCGTCGCTGGACCAGACAGGACTGGCAAAAAGTGCTCTTCACTGACGAGTTGCGGTTTTGTCTCACCAGGGGTGATGGTCGGATTCGCGTTTATCGTCGAAGGAATATCTGTTACACCGAGGCCTGTACTCTGGAGCGGGATCGATTTGGAGGTGGAAGGTCCGTCATGGTCTGAGGCGGTGTGTCACAGCATCATCGGACTGAGCTTGTTGTCATTGCAGGCAATCTTAACGCTGTGCGTTACAGGGAAGACATCCTCCTCCCTCATGTGGTACCCTTGCTGCAGGCTCATCTTGACATGACCCTCCAACATGACAATGCCACCAGCCATACTGCGTGATTTCCTGCAAGACAGGAATGTCAGTGTTCTCACAGCAAGAACGGGCAAATCTGGTGCAGTCCATGAGGTGGGGGTGCACTGCAGTACTTAATGCAGCTGGTGGCCACACCAGATACTGACTGTTACTTTTGATTTTGACCCCCCTTTGTTCAGGAACACATTATTCCATTTCTGTTAGTCACATGTCTGTGGAACCTGTTCAGTTTATGTCTCAGTTGTTGAATCTTGTTATGTTCATACAAATATTAAGTTATTATGTTAAGTTTGCTGAAAATAAAACGCAGTTGACAGTGAGGACGTTTCTTTTTTTGCTGAGTTCATACACCTGTTCTGAAAGGCCCCAGAGTCTGCAACACCACTAAACAAGGGGCATCACCAAGCAAGCGGCACCATGAAGACCAAGGAGCTCTCCAAATAGGTCAGGGACAAAGTTGTGGAGAAGTAAAGCCCAGGGTTGGGTTATAAAAAAGATCAGAAACTTTGAACATCACACAGAGCACCAATAAATCCACTATTAAAACATTTAAAGAATATGGCACCACAACAAACCTGCCAAGAGAGGGCCGCCCACCAAAACTCACAGACCAGGCAAGGAGGGCATTAATCAGAGGCACCAGAGAGACCAAAGATAACCCTGAAGGAGCTGCAAAGCTCCACAGTGGAGATTGGAGTATCTGTCCATAGGACCACTTTAAGCTGTACACTCCACAGAGCTGGGCTTTATGGAAGAGTGGCCAGAAAAAAGCCATTGCTTAAAGAAGAAAATAAGCAAACACGTTTGGTGTTCGCCAAAAGGCATGTGGGAGACTCCCCAAACATATGGAAGAAGGTACTCTGGTCAGATGAGACTAAAATGTAGCTTTTTAGCCATCAAGGAAAACGCTATGACTGCCGCAATCCCAACACCTCTCATCACCCCGAGAATATCATCCCCATGGGAAACTGGTTAGAATTAAAGGAATGATGGATGGCGCTAAATACAGGGAAATTCTTGAGGGAAACCTGTTTCAGTCTTTAAGAGATTTGAGACTGGGACGGAGGTTCACCTTCGAGCAGGACAATGACCCTAAGCATCGTGCTAAAGCAACACCCAAGTGGTTTAAGGGGAAACATCTAAATGTATTGGAATGGCCTAGTCAAAGTCCAGACCTCAATCCAATTGAGAATCTGTGGTATGACTTAAAGATTGCTGTACACCAGCGGAACCCATCCAACTTGAAGGAGCTGGAGCAGTTTTGCCTTGAAGAATGGGCAAAAATCCCAGTGGCTAGATGTGCCAAGCTTACAGAGAGAGACACATCCCAAGAGACTTGCAGCTGTAATTCCTGCAAAAGGTGGCTCTACAAACTATTGGCTTTGGGGGTGTATAGTTATGCATGCGCAAGTTCTGTTTTTTTGTCTTATTTCATGTTTGTTTCACAAAGAAAAATATTTAGCATCTTCAAAGTGGTAGGCATGTTGTGTAAATCATATGATACAAATCCCACCCCAAATATATTTTAATTCCAGGTTAAAACGCAACAAAATAGGAAAAATGCCAAGTGGGGTGAATACTTTCACAAGCCACTGTACACTAACGCTGTGAAGTTCAAATGTGTAGTAGTATACATTGGTATATAACTAAACAGAAGATCCTCAGGAGTGAACGAATCTTACCTTCATCCTCATGGACTTTCTAGAACCTTCTCTGAAGGCCTGTAAAGACAGACACTTGTTTACTCAACGTTTTGGCCACATTTCAGAGTCCACTTACAACTTTAAAACAAAGTTTCAGACAGCCTGTAATCAACGTTTAGACATTTCGGAGTTTAATCTAAAATAATGTACCAAAAATAACTATTTCTGCCACTAGAAAAAGACTGCAACTCCTCTCTTGGCCTTTAGAGGTCGAAAATAGGCATACTCAGCTGGGGTGTGCCAAGTAGTTATTTTCCTGATACGATTTTTACTCAGTAATTAATTACCTGTTATCTTATAAAAAATAGTAATAAAAACATAAAAAAAGAGTCATTTTGACAACATCTGTTTTGGGCATATTAAAACACATTTTTTTCCAGTCACGAGTATCATCTGATCTGATCAAACTATCAATTACATATACGAGTACGGTCAGATCAACCTTCTAAGCAAGTTAAACAGGAAACTTTGCGATCTTGGTCCTCTTACTAGCTGCGAGTTATGCATTTGCACACTCAGACCCTTTTCAAACTTTGCTCGTGTGGCATTTTGTCAACACTTGCCGCTGCTACCACTACATTTAGCCCAAGTGGGTCTGGCACCTTCCACTAACTCGACATTTGGCCCACGTGGCGGCTGACACCTTCCACTAGCACTACATTTAGCCCACGTGACGGCTGACACCTTCCACTAGCACTACATTTAGCCCACGTGACGGCTGACACCTTCCACTAGCACTACATTTAGCCCACGTGGCGGCTGACACCTTCCACTAGCACTACATTTAGCCCACGTGGCGGCTGACATCTTCCACTAGCACTACATTTAGCACACAGGTAGGACTCTTTGCAGTGTTAATTGAGCCCTCGCTTCCTAGTACCAACCTTGATCTTCTTGCCCTTGGGCACTCCGCGGGCCTTCTCCGTGCTCTTCTTCCTCTTTTTGGACTTGTTCCGCTTGACGCGGTTGACAGTGAGCGTGATGCTGGTGGGCGTGTGCTGTGTGGCCGTGTAGGACACTGTGGCGGGCGACACCTCCTCGTCGCCGCTCTCCGTGGCACTGCTCTCGCCCACTAGAAACAAGAAGAGAGACTTGAGCATGCACAGGTACCTGGGCCCGTCAACAGTGAACACTTAGGTTTCTTGGACTAATATTAAGCCTAGTCCAGTACTAAAAAGCTACTTCAATAGAGATTCTCCTTTGATCTTCTTAGTCCAGGCCTATGCTCAATCTGTGTCCAGGAAAACTGGCCCATGGCGTTTACATGAGGTTGAGGCCAAGTGGCAAAATATATGTACAGTTAAAGTTGAAAGTTTACATACACCTTAGCCAAATACATTTAAACTCCATTTTACAATTCCTGACATTAAATCCTGGTAAAAAATTCCCTGTCTTAGGTCAGTATCACCAATTTATTTTAAGAATGTGAAATGCCAGAATAATAGTAGAGAGAATGATTTATTGCAGCTTTTATTTCTTTCATCACATTCCCAGTGGGTCAGAAGTTTACATGCTACCAAATACTAATTGAGTGTATTGCCTTTATATTGTTTAAATTGGGTCAAACGTTTCAGGTAGCCTTCCACCAGCTTCCCACAATAAGTTGGGTGAGTTTTGGCCTATTCCTCCTGACAGAGCTGGTCTAACGGAGTCAGGTTTGTAGGCCTCCTTGCTCACACAGGCTTTTTCAGGTCTGCCCACAAATGTTCTATTGGATTGAGGTCAGGGCTATGTGATGGCCACTCCAATACCTTGACATGGTTGTCCTTAAGCCATTTTGCTTAAGTCATTGTCCATTTGGAAGACCCATTTGCGACCAAGCTTCCTGACTAATGTCTTGAGATGTTGCTTCAATATATCCACATAATTTCCCTGCCTCATGATGGCATCTATTTTGTGAAGTGCACCAGTCCCTCCTGCAGCAAAGCACCCCCACAACATGATGTTGACACCCCCGTGCTTCACGGTTGGGATGGTGTTCTTCGGCATGCAAGCCTCCCCCTTTTTCCTCCAAACATAACAATGGTCATTATAGCCAAACAGTTATATTTTCTTTCATCAGACCAAAGGACATTCCTCCAAAAAGTATGATCTTTGTACTCATGTGCAGTTGCAAACCGTAGTCTGGCTTTTTTATGGCGGTTGTGGAGCAGTGGCTTCTTCCTTGATGAGCGGCCTTTCAGGTTATGTCGATATAGGACTTGTTTTACTGTGGATATAGAAACTTTTGTACCTGTTTCCTCCAGCATCTTCACGAGGTCCTTTGCTGCTGTTCTGGGATTGATTTGCACTTTTCACACCAAAGCACAATCATCTCTAGGAGACAGAACGCGTCTCCTCCTTCAGGCGTTTGGAAATTGCTCCCACGGATGAACCAGACTTGTGGAGGTCTACATTTTTGTTTCTGAGGTCTTAGCTCATTTCTTTTGATTTTCCCATGATGTCAAGCAAAGAGACACTGAGTATGAAGGTAGGCCTTGAAATACATCCACAGGTACACCTCCAATTGACTCAAATGATGTCAATTAGCCTATCAGAAGCTTCTAAAGCCATTAAATCATTTTCTGGAATTTTCCAAGCTGTTTAAAGGGACAGTCAACTAACAGGCTGACTACACCACCTGCGTTGCGTGTGCGAGCGTTGTAAAATAAGTCTGTTATTCAATTATTGCACCCACACTGCTCGTGCGCGCCAACGAGCGTCTGCGTGGCCAAGGGCTAAAATAGAAATCAGTTCTATTTCTGACGCAGATCGCGCTGAAAGCCTTGCCTCTCCCATCTCCTCATTGGTTGATAGAAGCAGGTACCCACATGCCATCTCCTCATTGGTTATACCCACGTGGGTGACTGAAAGACGAACGAAGTCAGTGGTGGTAATGCACCTAATTTATGAAAGTTGCCAATTGCAATATAAAGTCAAGAGAAGAAAAGGCCTGGAAGGAAGAGAGATGACTAGAAACGATTCGGTTGACCGTTTTATGTCTGGATTAATTGGTGGAGTAGAGGACCTTGTGCATTTCAGGTAAAATAACTTAATGTTTATATCCCAGGACAAATAGCTAGCAACAGAAAGCTAGCTAAATAGGACAAATTAGCTAGCAAGTGGAAGCTAACTAGCTAAATTGCCATAAATGTTTAATGCTTTTCGACCTGTCCCTAAATTAATATAATTTGTTCAGAGTTTGTTTTGATATTTTAACCTGCGTGCCGTGATCGCGTTTGGTGTGGGGGGACAAAATAAATGTGCGCACGCCGGTTTGGGTTCCGTATTAGCGTATGTAAACTTCTGATCCACTGGAATTGTGATACAGAGAATTATAAGTGAAATAATCTGTCTGTAAACAATTGTTGGAAAAATTACTTGTGTCATGTACAAAGTAGATGTCCTAACCGACTTGCCAAAATTATAGTTTGTGAACAAGAAATTTGTGGAGTGGTTGAAAAACAAGTTTTAATGCGTAAACTTCCGACTTCAACTGTACGTACTGCCAAAGCATTAATGTTGTGGCTGTATGCGTGTTTAATACTTGGAAGACGGACATTAAGATGCATGTTATGCAGTCTGTGTCAAGTACCCTTCACAATACCTGATACATTTTCTGGTTTCCTGCGTTGGCCATACAGTCCTTTCCTTCTGTCCAGCCCCCTGAAATCACAGAACAATATTACAACCAGGAAATTGCAGATCTGCTATATCAATATATGACTTATACTATGTCTGTGTATTCATGTAAGACAAATAGAAGAGGCGACGCACACAAATATAGCTAACGTATAAAATCATCCGGCACTTCTACACACATATTCAGGAACACGTTATCTCACCTGCAGCTCTCGCACTTGATGAGGAAGCCATCCTGCGTCAGGCTGCAGTGGCACCAGCTGGCCACAGCCCCGTCTTCCTCCGACGAGCTTTCGCTGTCGGCAGAGTTCTCCTCCTGGCCGCCATTGGTGGCGTTGTCATGGTAGCGGGAGGCGGGGTTGAGCTCCATGCGGGGAATGATGGTTTGGGAGAGCGGGGAGGCGGGTGGGGTGGGGGGAGGGGGGGCGCCATAGTTGTGATCCTGACAACACACAACGGAAGACTGTTGCATCTTCAAACAACAGGTGTTCAGGCACAAGGAGGAAGAGGAAACGGAAAATGGAAGACGAATGAAAATGAGGACAAACCAAATGGTACATGACAATACAACCTGTTAGCTGAAAACGCAAGGCGGCGCTGTGTGAACGTGTCAAGCAGCATTACAGAGTTCCAACATTGCGCTGACTTGAGTTTGTTTGGTTTGTCTAGGATATGTGAGACTGTTGTGTAGTAAGGGACTATCCTTCTTCTCTGACCTAAGATTCCACATGCAGCCGTACTGGCTTTACGTGCTCTCAACCTGACTAATTCATTTAGTTTTCTGCAAAAAGTCATCTTACAAAAAGGTACTTGACCGAAATATTGATAACTAAGTATATAACAAAGACTGGCTTATAATTAGAGTGAAGGTTGATAACTAAGTATATAACAAAGACTGGCTTATAATTAGAGTGAAGGTTGATATTTAAGTATAGAACAGAGACTATAATTAGAGTGAAGGTAGATATCCAAGTATAGAACAGAGACTATAATTAGAGTGAAGGTAGATATCCAAGTATAGAACAGAGACTATAATTAGAGTGAAGGTAGATATCCAAGTATAGAACAGAGACTATAATTAGAGTGAAGGTAAGATATAAGTATAGAACAGAGACTATAATTAGAGTGAAGGTTGATATAAGTATAGAACAGAGACTATAATTAGAGTGAAGGTTGATATTTAAGTATAGAACAGAGACTATAATTAGAGTGAAGGTAGATATCCAAGTATAGAACAGAGACTATAATTAGAGTGAAGGTAGATATCTAAGTATAGAACAGAGACTATAATTAGAGTGAAAGTTGATATTTAAGTATAGAACAGAGACTATAATTAGAGTGAAGGTAGATATCCAAGTATAGAACAGAGACTATAATTAGAGTGAAGGTAGATATAAGTATAGAACAGAGACTAATAGTGATAGAGGAGGAGAGCCGTGTACTCACAGTATATGGCAGTCCTCGATACCCATGACTGTGTGCACTCCCACAGTTGTGGTTGGGGTAGTTTTTCTCGTTCACGGCAGGACTTGCTTCCACTGACTCAGGGCTGAGAGAGAGAGCGAGAGAGAGAGTGAGAGAGAGCAGGAGAAAAGTAGAAGTTAAAGATAGAAAGACAACCAGATAATGGGACAAGTTAGAAGAAACATTTTTATCTAGAAAGACTAAATGTTTAGGCTAACTATGGTGAAAGCCATTTCTTCAACCACTTATACAGCAGCTAAGCTTGTAAACAACCAGCGGGTGAAATCTCCCAGGCCTGTTCGGTACACTAGATGGCACCACAGCCCAAAACATCCCCCAAGAGCCAAGGAAAGCCTGGGAGAATGATGACCATTCAGGAAATGGAATGTTGGACGCCATCATGGCGTGTTATGCACCTCCC
This sequence comes from Oncorhynchus clarkii lewisi, assembly GCF_045791955.1. Lineage (NCBI taxonomy): Eukaryota > Metazoa > Chordata > Actinopteri > Salmoniformes > Salmonidae > Oncorhynchus > Oncorhynchus clarkii. The sequence continues at coordinate 74,077,208 of NC_092153.1, forward strand.
CCGTTGCCCTTTAGCAGAGGTCTCGGTGGGAGAGAACAACCTTGTCTTTCACCTAACAACTACAGTCCTGGTGCACGAAGCACTGCCGAATTATCATCTCAAATGTCATAACGCTCCATCTCAAACAAGAAAATATTACATCCCAGCAGGAGATTTTTTTTGTAAATGTCTTGTCTGCTTTATGTTTATAATTGTTTCCATGTGAAGTGAAATCCCCTCGAGTCAGGTTGGGGGGGAGAAGGAGGAGAAGACATGTATGGAGAGGGGGAAGGAGGCCTGATCCAGCTACATTCCATAGTCTCACCTACAGCAGTGCTGGGCTCAGGTCCATTCTATAGTCTCACCTACAGCAGTGCTGGGTTCAGGTCCATTTCATCTGTCTCACCTACAGCAGTGCTGGGTTCAGGTCCATTTCATCTGTCTCACCTACAGCAGTGCTGGGTTCAGGTCCATTTCATCTGTCTCACCTACAGCAGTGCTGGGCTCAGGTCTATTTCATCTGTCTCACCTACAGCAGTGCTGGGCTCAGGTCCATTCCATAGTCTCACCTACAGCAGTGCTGGGCTCAGGTCCATTTCATCTGTCTCACCTACAGCAGTGCTGGGTTCAGGTCCATTTCATCTGTCTCACCTACAGCAGTGCTGGGCTCAGGTCCATTCCATAGTCTCACCTACAGCAGTGCTGGGCTCAGGTCCATTCCATAGTCTCACCTACAGCAGTGCTGGGCTCAGGTCCATTTCATCTGTCTCACCTACAGCAGTGCTGGGTTCAGGTCCATTTCATCTGTCTCACCTACAGCAGTGCTGGGCTCAGGTCCATTCCATAGTCTCACCTACAGCAGTGCTGGGCTCAGGTCCATTCCAAAGTCTCACCTACAGCAGTGCTGGGTTCAGGTCCATTTCATCTGTCTCACCTACAGCAGTGCTGGGTTCAGGTCCATTTCATCTGTCTCACCTACAGCAGTGCTGGGTTCAGGTCCATTTCATCTGTCTCACCTACAGCAGTGCTGGGTTCAGGTCCATTTCATCTGTCTCACCTACAGCAGTGCTGGGTTCAGGTCCATTTCATCTGTCTCACCTACAGCAGTGCTGGGCTCAGGTCCATTCCATAGTCTCACCTACAGCAGTGCTGGGCTCAGGTCCATTCCATAGTCTCACCTACAGCAGTGCTGGGTTCAGGTCCATTCCATAGTCTCACCTACAGCTGTGCTGGGCTCAGGTCCATTTCATCTGTCTCACCTACAGCAGTGCTGGGCTCAGGTCCATTCCATAGTCTCACCTACAGCAGTGCTGGGCTCAGGTCCATTCCATAGTCTCACCTACAGCTGTGCTGGGCTCAGGTCCATTTCATCTGTCCCACCTACAGCAGTGCTGGGCTCAGGTCCATTCCATAGTCTCACCTACAGCAGTGCTGGGTTCAGGTCCATTTCATCTGTCTCACCTACAGCAGTGCTGGGTTCAGGTCCGTTTCATCTGTCTCACCTACAGCTGTGCTGGGCTCAGGTCCATTTCATCTGTCTCACCTACAGCAGTGCTGGGCTCAGGTCAATTTCATCTGTCCCACCTACAGTGTAGCAACAACGCTGGGTTCAGGTCCATTTCCCTGTGGTTTCTGGGGACATTTCTTCACAGTGTTCTGCAGAACAGTGGACTGTTGGGCTCCTATTTCAATACTTGTCTGATTTAGCCTTGGCATCATCACTATTCAGTTACAGTATGTGATGTATGTGGTGGTTAAGTGCATCAGTGCACCTTGTTTATTTTTACAATGCAAGAGAAAGGCTTTCACCATAGTTGACAAGTCTATTTCTAGATGGTGAAGAAGGATGCGTGCATTCTCACCCCCACACCTCCTCCGCCCGCACGGTACTCCCTCCCTCCACCCCGCCAGCGCGGTACTCCCTCCCTCCACCCCGCCCGCGCGGTACTCCCTCCCTCCACCCCGCCCGCGCGGTACTCACTCTGATCCAGCAGCCATATCTGAGTAGGACGTTTCTGGTGTGGTGACTCCCAGCGCGATTACTATGCTCATGACGTCCTGCACAGCGATGAGGAGGGGAAGGAGGGGAGGGAGGGAGGAGGAGGGGGGAGGGGAGGGGAGGGGGGGGGCGGGAGAGGGATCACGGGGTCCGAACTGCAGCGACAGACCACTCTAGGGGTGGGGTGCCGCAAAGCCGCAGCCGACGGCTCACGGACATGGGGAGACCTGAGAGAAAGAGGGAGGTAATTAGTGAGACAATTACCTACACACAGACATAGGGTTGGCACAATTACCGTATAACAGACGGTTATGGATGAAGGCCGTCATGAATATAAACTAAACGTAAACATACAAAAATAAATGTCTTATTCTAATAAATGTGTGGAGTGAACAGGTGACTGAAGATGGGACGCCCAGCATTTATAGGCATTTGTTTCTGCTCTAACATGGACTAGACTCTCCAACTTAACGAAACCGTTGCTCCTTGCTGAAACAAGCGAGGTGTTTAAGCAAACAAGTTTTCAGTTGTCGAGGCTGGGTTTTAGGCTGGGTTTCTGTACAGCACTTTGAGATATCAGCTGATGTACGAAGGGCTATATAAATAAATTAGATTTCGAGGCAACGCCCCCCTCCCTGCAGCAGCAGCACATGCAGTCAGGAGCCGAGTAGTGTCTTTTAGTCCAAATTCCATGACCGTCACAGCCCTAAAACACAGACACCAAAAACAGACACCAGACCCACACACAAAAGTAACAAGTGAACAGTCAGCAAACACAGTTCTGACCCTATGAACCTGAGGGAGTTTGGTAAAGCCCCAGCAGGATCCAGGCAAAACCTCCATGGTCAAAACACCATTATAAATACAAGCTGGCAATGAAGCAAAAAGCTGCGTCCCCCGCTGATGACACACCACTGGACCATTTGGATTCTCAATGAACTATCGTGAGTCATCCCAACTCAGAGGTCATACTAAATCCTTGCGAGTCCTCGACAAAACAAGCCTAAAAAGGACTACAGAGGTAGAAACAGCATTACTCTGCCTCAACTAAACAAAGAACCCTCTCAACAAAACAAAAACAACGCTGGCAAACTGCTGGTCGTGTTCTGTAAGTGTGTGTGAACAATGAACGTGACTTTCAGGACCATGAGTTGGCACCTAGGCCTTCATCTTAGGCAAGTTGGATAAGAATGGTAACAGCAATGACATGGTCAAAACTAACATCTGATACTTCAACAGGTTCATAACAAAGGGGTGTTCCAAACTCAAATCAGATGAGGAACCAGTGTTCATTACAAGAAGCTCTCTTTGACATGTGTTCCCGTACACACTCGCATGCAGCACAGGCACACACACACACACACGGGAAATGTCAAAGAGCCACCTATAATACTTCACATAGAACAAACAGTATGCTGAGTCATGCAGGCTGCTCCACCTAGATTGGCCTTGTTACAACAGCAATGACTGCCAGGAGTGGAGTCGGTCTGCATGGCACACTATTCCCTATATAGTGCACTACTGTTGACCAGGGCTCAATGGGTTACTAACCGTAGGCTGTGGATAAGAGGGTTTGCTAAATGACCAACATGTCAAAGTGACGCTCAGGCCAGTGGTGCTATACACCCCGTGGTGCTATACACCCCGTGGTGCTATACACCCCGTGGTGCTATACACCCCGTGGTGCTATACACCCCATGGTGCTATATATCCCGTGGTGCTATACACCCCGTGGTGCTATATATCCCGTGATGCTATATATCCAGTGTGGAGAAAAACAACAGACAGAACAACAGACAATCACCACCTCCACCACCCCTACAGTGGGAGCTCTAACTGGGCCTCTCGCCTGCAGTACCAAGGAGAACCAGCGGGGGCGGTGTTTGCCCAGACATCACAAGGGTGAGTCATCCAGTCGGCTGTCATATGATCCATACACCACGACAACAACTCTGGAACACTGAGCAACACTCCTCTGACTCTCTCGTGCTCTGTCTCATCCGCCCAGCCACCTCGCAGGCAGGCAGGCAGGCAGCAGACTGAGGCTGCAGAAAGAAGAACCAGCCCTGGGAGCGTGTGAACCCAGCAGCAGAGAGCGGGAGAGGATCTGGCATAGAGCAAGGTCATCTTAAAACTCAGTCATGAAATTACGTGAATGTACTCTAATGTACACACACTGTCGCACACACAAGGAAGTGGTTTTAACACGTAACACTGGCGATAATGCAGCTAATATTGGTTTGCACAATGAAGACGACACTACACGCAGACTTTATGACCCATCCTTGTATAAAGCGCATTGTTCTACTGGGGTGAGTCCAGTAATTGGTAGCCTGGTCAAAGTACTGAGATGCATGGCATTTCTGAACTGGTCCCTTAGCTACGCTAACGCTAGCTTGCATGCATGCATTCCCAGTGGCTAGTTACCAGCATCTAGGCAACAACAATGGATTACCTAATAGCCTAGCTCCCTCCACTAACGTCAAGGTCAGTTAACTCTGGGTAGTTTCTAGCCGTACAGTGACGACTGCGGAAAAATATGCACTCTTTCTCAGAGTGGTTGTTGCCCAGAAAACATCAATCCAAATACAATAGTGGAAAGGTGTGGCCCTAGATGTGTGCGTTGCTCTGCTACAAACAGATTCAAACCTTGTGTTTGGTTTGATAAGAACAATATACAAAGTGTTTACGGTACAGAACATTCCAATTTTACACTTCTGAGTTGAAATCCCCTTTAAATCTGAGGGACTTTGTTACTTTTCTTTTCTATAAAAGGCTTTATCTTGTGCAAATACAGTAGGCTAGGCTGCAGTAAGAAACAGTGTTTTGCCTGGATGGGGATTGTCTATCTAGTATGTACAATCCTAAAATTGTACTTTAGGGAAAAGTTATGTAATATGTAAAGTTATGCAAGGTCATACAAAGAGTTAAGAGTAAGTGACTTTAAGAAGAAAAAGGAAACCCCATAGCATATGGCCAGAGAGCCATAGAGAAAATAAGAGCTTATTAGAAACAACTTGACTGTTAGTAGTGAGAAAGCTGTACAAGAGATACATTTTTGGGACAGAAATAGCTGGTTCCCTGCTAGGCCTCAAAGGGAGTTCACCTTTGGGACTCGTTCCAAAACAACAATGAACTGAGAGGTATATTCCAGAAGGGCCTCTCTTACCTCTCCCCCTTCCTTCCTTCCTCCCTCCCTTGTTTGCTCCCCCCAGCCTTGAATAGCAGGCTCAAATTACCAGCGGGCTCAAAGTCTTTTCACTTCACTGGAACAGAGGCCATTTTGGAGGAGTCCGTGGGGGTGATAAAATGAACAGCACAGAGGAATCCTTTACCTCCCTCCATCCCTCTTCCTCCTGTTTCTCTCTTCCCTGCCTGTCCTTCACTCCCCTCCCTCTTTCACTCTCCAGACACAGTTGAGCTCTGCTAGAAGTGCTTGTACCATCTGGTAATAAATTATTTTGATTCCTTTTAATATTTATATGATTTAGGTGCTCACGTGTCCCTGGTGGGATATAGTGTACGTAAGCCGCCACAAGAAGGTAGAGGAAACAGGATGTTTACAGACAAACACTCACACACAAACAGCTGAACACCTAGAAACAGCCTAGCAGGCAGAGTAAGCACTGCACCGCTTGACCAAAACATAGACACACACACACCCCCCCCCCCCCCCCACTGCCATAACAAAGCGAAGTGATGCAGCCGTGCCGCTCACCCTGCACACAGCCACCCATATTTCAGGAAATAGGTTGACAGGTCCGTGTGTACTCTCATTCAATAGGCCCTAGACATAATGAACACGTTTTTTTTTTTTTTACAATTGGAAATTCCCTCAGCACTGTTTTAGGAGTCAAGGTTGAGGAGAAGAGGAATTGACAGAGTGAAAACTACTTGGGCAATGTGTTCTTCGATTTGTAAATAGTGCCACTCCCTGCCCTTGCGCTGTTGCCATTGAGGAGCATTGGTGCTGGGTTTCAGGTTCTTGCCCAATTGACAGTCTACTTGAACGTCATTATCTGCACATATCACTCCAGTGTAAATTGCTAAATTGAAATTACTTTGCCACTATTGGCCTATTTATTGCCTTACTTCATTTGCACACACTGTATACCGATTTTTCTATTGTTATTGACCGTACTTTTGTTTATCCCATGTGTAACTCTGTTGTTTTTGTCGCACTGCTTTGCTTTATTTTGGCCAGGTCGCAGTTGTAAATGAGAACTTGTTCTCAACTGGTCTACCTGGTTAAATAAAGGTGAGATAAAAAATAAATCTCCGTCACCCAAAAACCACACCACACCGGCTGTGTGTATTCTTCAATGTCGCATTCATATTACTGATTCAAAAAAAAAAAAAAAAGTACAAAACTTTCAACCTTGGTGATGTGGATGAGGCATAAGCATTTTGTTAGCAAATGTATTTTTACACCAGAACCTTTTAATAGAAGCAGAAGACAATAGCCTGGCACAACACAAGCCACTTCACACACACACAGAACGTTTGAGAAATAGACTTGAAATGACAAGGTGGATCATCTGGCGTTTCAATGCTTCGAAACTTCAGTGCTTCAATACTGGGCATAGCCTAGCAATGCATGTTTTACTGGGGGGGGGGGGGTCTTTTTAACTGCAGCTACTTGACATTGGAAAATCTGATTCTTGCAGTCATTGTTTTAGCACTATCCACTTCGTTTTTAAACTACGGCGCACGACATGGTTTAAATGTCCCCACAAATCGGCACAATCTACTTTTTATTTTTTTCAAACTGCCATTGTCTTGAAGCCAACATTGGGATCATGTATACTCTGCTGATAACCATACAACAACAACAAAAATAGTAAAAGAGAGCAACGGCGAACTTAGCAAAATGAGGAATTTGTGGCAAATGCATGGAGGCCGCCATCTTCATGCACCTCTCTGCTATTGACAAGAATTGAAATTGACCTCAACCCTGGAGATTACATTTTGATGCACATGGTACTGGCTGAGTTGCATTGAAAGAACATCTGCGGTGGGTGATGTGATGTTTAAAAAAAATACATCACTAACAGAACATTGATCAAAAGAGGAATAGCTAGATTCTGGGAAACTAGTAGGAAATGAAGGCCTCAATAAGAAATATTTTTCTGTTTTTAGAAAAATAGAAAATAAACAAGGGAGTCTAAGGTTCTTGAAGCAGGTAGATAGTAAAGCTCCTCTCTGGAATCCCACACGATATTTGGCAGAAGTCACTAGTCATTTATGCAACCCTTCCACATGAAAATAACGGGGGAAAGAGAAAGTGAGAGAGAAAGTACAGTATGCATGATAACAGCTCCTCCATCTCTCTCATCCTCTTTGAATATCACAACTGTCTGCTATAAGCACAACCCAATTGTTCCCCACAGCGACAGTCTCCTGGTCTCACAACACAATTACAAAGCAGAAAAACATTTCTGCATCAAATAGGACCCCACCCAGCCTCCTGCTAAAAGCAACCCCCTGAAAGTAAACATGGGATACTGAGACGAGGTATCATGTTAATAATCCAACGAACTGAGTCCCAACACTCATTCTTTTTTGATATCGTGATATAGGCTAGCTGTTGAGACAGCGCCTCAAAGTCAAATGGCTAAACCGCGATTTCAACTCCAATTTTGGTCAGCCATTGTGTCATCAGATCAGAACACCAATATCATGATCTGACGGTTCTCATGCCATGCGGTCAAGCAGCGAGAAGCGCATTGCAGCCTGCCATTAACACAACAATGTCCAGCTGTCTGAATGGACCAGGACCAGAGTGGGGATGAGGGGGACACAATGGAAAAATAAAAAGGGAGCAGGCCGACAGAAGGGCCAATGTGTTACAAAATCAATCATCTGTTTCGGAAGCAAACAAACCAAGCCACTGTCCACTGGGGCAGAAGAGGAGAGAGAAAGAGAGCCTGAGGGAAAGGGAAGAGATGCTGGTTTATGGTTCACAATAGAACTGGGACGATAAACAGAAGATTATCGACACCGACCATAAAGATCACATATCGCGGGGGGGGCTACTTGCAGCTACTTGACATTGGAAAATCTGATTCTTGCAGTCATTGTTTTAGCACTATCCACTTCGTTTAGAGGGAAAGGGAAGAGATGCCTGAGGGAAAGGGAAGAGATGCTGGTTTGGGTTCACAATAGAACTGGGACGATAAACAGAAGATTATCGACACCGACCATAAAGATCACATATCGCAGGCATTTTGCTGATGTCGTTCATTATGGATGATTGATGGATAATAGTTTAAAGGGTCATTCAAATAAAAAACTGGAGCACATTGTTATAACTAACATTCATGCATCAATTCAGGCAATTTAATCATCATATGGATTTTTGTATACACAACATCTCAGTCTGACCTATCACTTTCTATTAGTCAGACTGACACAAGAGCTGCTCATTGAGTCTGCTTCTCGACGTTGAGGTAGCAAACCATTTGTTTAGAGTAATGTTTATAGGGCCATACAAAGCAACAGTCCACATTCATCATGGGATGGCTACTTTCTTACATTTGTTGGAACTTGTTGGCTGGGCACAGTGCTTGACTTGTGGTCACTTCACTAATGTCTGCCTTCTATTTTTGCATCAGCCTGCTCCATGGGTGTCAGGGTGGAATTTTCACATCAAAAAAGGGAGTAATTAAAATAAATGAAAAAGGCAGTGAGTCTGAGTAAGTCTCTTTAGTTAATACACTCCCTGTACTTCATGAAATAGTCCGCAGAAGCCTGAGTAAAAGAACGAAACAAGGGCTTGACCACTCATTGTCAGATAATCCCGTGTTCTAGCATAACATCAAGCAGTCTCTCTCTCTCTCTCTCTCCCATGACGAACACATTTACATGACATTTCCATTTCCTCCTTTAGCTGACGCGCTTATGCAGCGAGACAGACGGTCAGCCTTCACTCCACCTCGCGCTGATGTTCATCAGAAAACGCATAGTATGCTAACGATAGACCAGGCGCAGCGTCACACAGAAAACAGAGCGGCCATTTTGACATGCCTTCGGGTTCCTGGGTTTAGCCTATCAAATCAATTTTTATTTGTCAAATGCGCCGAATACAACAGGTGTAGACCTTGCAGTGAAATTATTACTTACAAGCCCTTAACCAACAATGCAGTTAAGAAAAATGAGTGTCAAGTAAAAAAAATAGATAAGTAAAAAATAAAAAAGCACAAATAATTAAAGAGCAGCAGTAAAATAACAGTAGTGAGGCTATACACAGGGGCTACCAATACAGAGTCGGTTGCCCACCAATTCTACTCTGTTTGGGGTCAGGAAATGCAACAATACAAATGATTTAAAACAGGCACAAAAATTACAATATACACTATTCAATAAAGCAAGCATGGATGAGTGAAAACATTTAGACCATTGCTTGGTGTTGGTGAAGAGGAAGTAAATGGAACAGCTAGTGCTGCCTAACCTCCAACTCAGTCATAACCAGTTTTGGGAAGGGAAGGAGACAAATCTGAAGCAAGGCAATAAAAAGGCACCCCTCCCCCCAACAGGAACCTCAGTTCCAGGTCACAGGAGGCGGCAGCTAGAGCAGGAACAACTTGGCAGCAGTGAGCCATTTCCCCATTTGTTTTCAGCTGCGTATTACAAAAGTGGGCAGCTGCAGTGGGTAGGTAGGTGTTGAAGGGTCTGACTCCTATTTAGTTTATTCATCTTCCTTATTTGCTCTCGGGGGTGCGACAACACCCTTTGTCTAAACATGTGTCAGAAATATGCACAAGGTTTTGCAATGTTTCAGCTGGCCAAGGCAAATTCGTCAGTACTCTGACCTTGAGCTTGTTTTATTGTCCCCGACACACATTTGAGGGGAAAACACTGCATATACAAAAGTATGTGGACATCCCTTTAAATTAGTGGATTCGGCTATTTCAGCCACAACCGTTGCTGACAGGTGTGTCAAATTTATCACACATCCATGCAATCTACATAGCAGAACATTGTCTGTAGAATGGCCTTACTGAACAGCTCCATGACTTTCAATGTGGCACCGTCGTAGGATACCATCTGTCCAACAAGTCAGTTCATCAAATTTCTGCCCTACTAGAGCTGCACTGGTCATCTGTAAGTGCTGTTATTGTGAAGTGAAAACGTCGAGCAACAACGGCTCAGCCAGGAAGTGGGAGGCCACACAAGCTCACAGAAAGGGACAGGCAGGAGATGAAGTGCGTTGCGCGTAAAAATGGCCTGCCCTTGGTTGCAACCCTCAATACAGAGTTCCAAACTGCCGCTGGAAGCAATGTCAGAACAATAACTGTTCGTCGGGAGCTTCATGAAATGGGTTTCCATGGCCGAGCTGCCACACACGAGCCTAAGATCACCATACACAATACCAAGCATGGGCTGGAGTGGTTCAAAGCTCACCGCCATTGGACTCTGTAGCAGTGGAAACGCGTTCTCTGAATCACGCTTCACCACCTGGCAATCGGACGAATCTGGGTTTGGCGAAAGCCAGGAGAACGCTACCTGCCCAAATGCACAGTGCCAACTGTAAAAGTTTGGTCGAGAAGGAATAACGGTCTGGGGCTGTTTTTTATGGTTCGGGCTAGGCCCCTAAGTTCCACGGAAGGGAAATCTAAACGCTACAGAATACAATGACATTCTAGACGATTCTGTGCTTCCAACTTTGTGGCAAAAGTTTGGGAAAGGCCCTTTCCTGTTTCAGCATGACAAAGGGAGGTCCATACAGAAATGTTTTGTCGGGATCGATGTGGAAGAACTTCACTGGCCTGTACAGAGCCCTGACCTCGACCAAGAGAGACAGAACAAAAGAGAACAGAGTGCGAAGGACGGAGCATGAGAGCACAAAAGCAAAGAAAAGAGAACATTAAGTGAGGAACCAGCCAGAAAGAACGAGAGAAAGGAGGAGAATGAAGAGTTTGAGTGCAAGATGATTACGTAGCTCGCTCCCCCGCCTTGTTTTCCCCCACCAGCCACCTCCTCCCCCTCCAACACAGCTCCCCCAGTGCAGTGGTCGGGGCTGAGGAATCGGCGGGTGCCATTGGAGCAGCTTCAGAGCCCCTGGGCCAATCAGAGAGCCAGGCATCTCAGCGACTTGTTTTTAACCCCATTGTGCAAGATGAGCCAGCAACACAACACAGAGCAGCTGCCAGAGAGCAGTGGAGAGGGGGAGGATAGAGAGCAGTGGAGAGGGGGAGGAGAGAGAGCAGTGGAGAGGGGGGAGAAGAGAGAGCAGGGAGGAGTAAGCGAGAAAGAGAGTCACATATGCAGGCCGTTCCCCACACACACACACCCTTGCGCAAATACATATTACAATTCAGGCAACCTTCACTGGCATGGACACGAGCAAAACAACCAACGTGCCAAAGGCAATCAATATCCAACTGATACAGTACAACACACATCCGGTCAGTAAAAAAGGTGCAGAGACAGGAAAGGCAACTGTGGTTGAGACCCATTTACTATTAGGCGAGGAAATGGCTTCACTAAAAGCCATTGCAAATCACTAACAAACAAGGAAGTAGTTAAGTACAAACCACAGAGGTCTCTCACAACCAAGCTTCTGTCTTTCAATTCTCTGAGCGGTGAATTCGATATGTCTATATAACAACACTTTTAAAACAGGGACTGCAGAAATACACCACATTACCATGTCAAGGGGCACACTTGTCCTTCATGTAATGACACAGTGTGCCATCAACATGTATATGGTCAGTGGAGGTCTTCATTTCCCTGGCCTAAAGCAGTCTGCACACGACGAAGCTGGAATCCTGTCTTCCTCTGTTGGAAACAGGCCAGTATTCTGTCTCTAGCTAATAGAAACCTAGCTAATCTACTCGCATGGTAAGGTGTTCAACATTCCAGAAACATCAATAACTCAGCAACTTCCACTGATTGGTTTTATATAGACGGATTAGTTGTTTAGAGACAAAATCGAGGGGTTTGGATTAGATTGTTGAACATATAAACTATATTTAGACTCCAACGTTTATTGGAAATGGTAAAAACATTTGCACAATGAACACTTGTCTGTCAAATACATTGTTACAGTTGTTGGTTAGCTAGCTAGCGAATTTCTGCCATATTAGCATTGACATGAAATCAGTCAAAACACCTCAAAACAAGACATGGTATCAAGAACAAGATTAAAGTAGCTGAAATTAATCACAATTCCCCACATGGCAGTTTATTGTCATTGTTGGTTGTTATCTGACCATCCAGAATTACAACAACACCGATTTCTGCCCCATTGAAGCGTGCACATCGTTTTCATGATGTTGTCAGCTAACCCAACTATTAGTTACAACAACACATTGTTGCCCAACAGTTACTGATCACTTGCAGTGCTTTTAGGGCTGTGTGTATAGCTAGCTATGCACTTTAATAGGAACACAGAATCAGGCCAGACTAACCTTGCCTGGCTTGCCAGACTCCTTGTGGCTGTCAAATGCTACACCACGCCCACAGATATTAGTTTCTTCTCCACAATGGGTCTGGAACTGAGTATCTCCCCAACCCTTGTCCAAATGTGAACACATTCGGGGCCATCTGATTGGTCCAAAAACCGATGAAAGAACACACTTGGGTAAAGTGGCAGTTTGAAAATTCGTCATTGGCTTTGATACTCTGATTGGTTAGAAACAATCCAATCGCTGATGACTTTGTTTTGTACTGCGCCCCTCATCACCACAAACAACGTCAATGATGGCAGTCTCAGACTGAAGTATGTAGTGATCAACGGAAGGATTTAGTGTGAGTCATCAGGCTAAGACTAACCTTGCCCTTCTGCACATTCCTTTAGATCTCCAACCGTTGGAGAGGCCCACTTTTGGGGGGAATTCCACAGCCTCCAGACACACACAAAGGGAAATCCAAGCAGGTTATTCAACAGTACTGTCGAAGACAAAATTGCCAAGGCTAAACACATTAACAGTATAGGCTACTGTGTATAGCTGAAGCCATTTTCTCTTCCTGAATCACTCATTCAACCCTTTTACGTTAACTCGTGTATGTTGATTGTGTTATGTTTTTACATTTATGTTGGCTAACTTTATGTAATGCGGAAAATGTGAGCCTGTTTAATAGAAGTCGACAAATAGAAAATGGGAGGCTATATGAGGCGGGTCAATGAAAGGGCCAGGTACACATTTCACAGTATTTGCAGATTGGGTTAACAAAGCGAGCCATTGTGTGTCCGTGTCCCAATTCTCCACGAGTTTCTTAGGAACTGGTGTGTTTGTCTCGGTGAGCACACAGTTTGTTTTAGATAAAAAGAAGGGTCCGGCGAGGGAGAGTGTGGGGCTCATGTTTTCAATGGTTATGAGGCCAGAACGGCAGCGGCAAGGTTATTCAGAGAATGCGAGCCCGGGACCAATCAAAACGAGTCCAGGCTGTGCCAACCCGCAGGCAGTCTTCCAGACCAACAAAAACATTCAAATCCAGCCTATTCTGTTTGAAATAGGATAGGTCGTGGTAGCCGAACGGTTTTATCATTCCATTTTATTTCTGGAAATATGCAAGAATATTTTGCTGTTATATGGAACAGGAACACTTGATGTGTAGTTAGGCATATCATGCTGTGTTGTAACAATGGGGAGGTTTCTAAGCAGAGCTAGCTCATCAACAGCAGAATATATTACCTTGCATTTACCCACACAACTACCCAATCACCTTTTACCCACACAACTACACTGCTCTCGGTCTGGGAGCTCAACACGAATACGATTAAGCGGCTACCCCACAAGCAGTGGCCCTTTTATATTATAACAACGCATTAGTGAAACATTCCAACAGCTGCCAGCCAATACACAAAATGACATAAGATCAGTCAGCATACTATGCAGAACAACTACGTCAACAAGATAGCTTTATCCGGTTAGATCTAAAAATAAACTGGGCGGGCTTGTCCAAATCAAGTCTCTTGAAAGATTGTAAAGACTAATTAGTCTACATTGGTGGCAACTAAGTGAAGCAATTGTCCCTCGAATTCCTCATATCGGTCATTACCAATGTATTCATTGTCCAACATAGACGGACGGTTAAACAGGCCAAAACAACAGTGTAAAATCAAATTTAGCAAAGCTGAAAGCTCGATATCCGAGTCTACAGCCATTCCATTCTCTCGCTACAATTTTCGGTCCAAAGGAAACGCGAGCTCCACTCAAAAATACCACCCATTTCTCTTATCCGCCACAGACGTTGGTGGTTGGTAAATTAGAAAAATAAGTCACTACTCTAGATATGGCTTTCTATTAGCTTTAATCCATAAAGTAAAAATGTTAAGTGGCCCAATCTTATGTAGCGCGCATATATATATATATATTTTAACACAAAACAAATAAACACTTCACACGCCATGAACTCAAACGCATCTAGTGTTGCCCTAACAATAGTACAGTTACAGTATTGGCTAACTGTGAATACATAACCCGAAAGGGGGATAGCCTAAATCAATGAATGCAAAGCTGTAAAAATATGCACCATGTCATAACTCGGACAGAACGAAATACTGTGAATCAAGTGTGGACACAAACAACTGGAAAATGTCCCAAAAGCCTTACTAGTCTGGTCAACTAGGTAGTTATCTACCTTAGGGACATTTACCTCTATTTTTTCTCCAAAGCTACTAATAAATATATAGACAGCTGCCAAGAAAAGCAACGTATCAAGCCGATGATTCCAATCCACACGCAGCCATCTACGCTATTAGTTAGTCAAGCCGCTTGTAAGCAACCTATTTTGCCAATCTTAGTTGGCTAACTAATAAGCACCAGACCACGGGCAATAAGAAGAATGTCCTCTTGAAGAGTGTTTTATTCTAATGTAGTATAAAACCAATCACTACGTGGCCAGTCACTTCAAGAGAAAATGTAATATAACTAATAATAATACTTACGTTAGTTAAAATAACTAGATATAATAGTAAAGCTAAAACAAGGCAATAATCAATTTAGTGAGAACAAGAAAGGTGATGTTATTCAGCTGTTCAGCCATCGTGGGAACCAACTAACGTTATTATTACAAGTTGAAACCGTAGGTACATTGGAAATGGTGTTAATGAATACAATGCGTTCAATGCTGAGTTAGTAAAGTCAAACTCACGAAAAATCATAAATGTATAACTAAGAATACAATGTTTCAAGTGATCATAACAGGAATGAACATAGTTTATAATCAGGTAAACGTTGGCTAGCCTAGTTAGCTAACTATCAAATAATTGCAATGGATGTGGTTACATGGCCAAAACCAAGGACAACCATTGCATACATCAACTGCTTTGCGACATGAGACAATAACAGGAATATTAGCAAAAGAAGGATTAACAAAGTGAACAGTTGCATTTGATAAGTTAACAGGTTTAGTTAGCACAGAATTTGTGATGACGTTATGATAGTGAAAGACAGCAAGCAATCCAATGTGTTTCAACTAAAACGTTGAAAATACACAAGTAAATCAACCTATAATACACATTTAACATGACTAAACCACTCACCTAGTGAGACATTCCAACCCAGTACGAACTAAGTATCCTCCTGTGTTGTCTGCAGATCTTCGAGTATTCCAACATCAAATCGAACCAGGCCTCCAACTCGGCCTCGGAGTCTCCTGTTATCTTTGCCCCCCTTGGTAGCTCCCTCTTCTGGGGTAGGAAACAAACTTCTAAATCTCCCCCACGTAAAGGTTGAACGTTTAATTCCCTGTCCTGCTTGGGCACCGTATTTCCATCGAGTGTATATGTTGAATCCAGGGAGGTTTAATCCATTTATTATGGTGCTGTATATTATTTACAATCGATATTTATAAAGGGGTATATGCAGCTCTATGTGGTAGTAGTACAGGGCTATGATTCTGTCTCCGGTCCTAACATTCGCAGTGGCGCCCATCCCCCTCTTCGCCGGCATAGATCGCGGGTCCCAGCGAAACTGTCTGACACACAACGGTGCCACGGGGTTTCACGGGCAATGAAGCAGGGGCTCAATTACTAGGGCGGGTTTTGGACTGATGTCCTACCTCCAATATATTATTGGTCAATGAAGTGCCTGTCAAAGGACAGCATTGCTGTACGAGCAAGCCATTGGTCAAATAGGGCGCCGAATTTAGCTGTTGTCTATGCCAAGAGGGCGTGACTTTTTTCTAGGAAGGGTTGCTGAAGCGCATTCGGATTTTGCCATGTGTAGTTGTGGCACACGGGAGTGATCGCAAGTGTCGGTAGAATGGATTGATTCGGGAGAGAATTTTATACAAAAAGCGGACCCGTGTCTACAATATGGGGGAAATGCTCAAGTAATTAAATGAAAAGGCCGAGGATTTATTTGATTATTTTATAGAGGGATTATATTGCTTGAATGTTTTTATGTATGTATTTTCAACGCAAAGGGGAAAGCCTTCGTTTACATACCGAAACAGAGCAGCCAAACTTAGCTACACGGGGTCTCTAGTGCCCCATACCAGGGAATACGACAGAGGTCAGCCCCACCTAAAGTGTCATTGAATGGAATATGAGGTGTCGTTCTTGTAGGATCTGGCAAGGGATTGGACAGGGTTGTTCGTATTACCCCTGGTCCCTCATACCGCGCAGCCCGAATTCAAAACTGCACTCTTGAACGGGGATAGCCAAGGACACACTTCACGAAAATTCCATCTATTCGAATGGCTCGTCATTATCAATAAGGGAATTTTGGCGAGAAGAATAGGCTTTTCATGTATGTGATCAGATCGTATTTTATTATAATCAACCAACATTCGATAGCGGTTTCAGAATGTACTTTTCTTTCGATTATAGAGATTTTAGGCTACATTCTGCTGTTCGCGTTTGACCTTGTTTACGAGTATATGCAAAGCATTGATGAAGATTCCGCTTCCATTATCCTTCATCGGTTAAATAAATAACTGCGTTTGAGGATTAATGAATAGAATTAAGATTGCATGCGATTGGCTTCTTTATTTCTTATCATGGACCTGAGAGAACCATTTGGAATAGAAAAAGTCATAAATGCTAACGTTATGTTGCAATGGTTTAAAATGCGGAGACGACTGCAAAGAGAACGTTCATGTTTCTAAAATGTCTACCTTCATTTTACTCAGAAATTCTACTTTATCCAATGCAGTTTGACAGTAGGTAACAAACGTAACCACAAGCACACAAATGACATTTTAGTGAATATAACTGATATATTTGACATACGTAGTATATTTCTGCGCGATGAAAATTAAGATTGAACTGAATAAATCAAGGATTCATTCGGTTTTGTCTACATAGATCTGAGTTCCCAGCTCTTTTATAGTTGCCACTGGCCTCTTCTGGAATACTGCTCAATCGCATGGAACGTTCCAACATACATTAATTTGACAATCTATATTTAAATTTTAGAAGGGCCTTGTTATTCAGGCTGAATTGAGGGAATGAAAGACCATCCCTACATTCTTGACATACTTTTCACAGGCTGTATTTATGTATTTGGGTTCCCCTGCTCTGCTGATATCGATCCCTTATGTCGGAAACTCACGAAATGTCAGATTTGCTGAAGAGTCGGATCCAGAGTTTCCACTTGTGATGTACCGGAATAAATCAATTGGAAGCTCAACGTAAATATTTTACATTCATTTTAAAATGGAGGGCTCGAGTTTCCGACAAGACAGGAACGCGGCATTACTTGTCAAGGGTAGCTCGCTTGCTACTAGGGAAAATGCACATGAATGCCCTTGTAATTACAACTAGGAAACTTGGATATCATCTCATGGACAACGATCTTTCCCACATGCTGGCCGCGATTTCGGATTTCTTATTGCGTTCGCTCGGAACACGTGAACGGTCCAAGACATTCCTCCGATCAATCCTACATGTGAACGCGGCAGCCATTAGAGAGATGCTGTAGCGCACGTCAACCTTAACAAGTGTATTTCTATAATCTGAAAAAGCTAATCAGAATAATTACACAACTAATAAAATCATTTCACTCTAGTTTCCAAGTTTTTTCCACCCTCTATAAACCGATAGGTTGATTGCTATAGAATGTTATTGGGAAGTTGGATTCCTGTACAGAGAAGATAACCTTTGTTTCGTGGGGAGAGTTCAGAGCTGAAATGTGGCAGGGAAGAACTTCCAACATCAGTAGTTTTAATCATATTAATAAACAAATCATTGCGGTTGGGGTAGAAATGTCATTTACAAAAAATGAAAGTATAATAGGTTCAAATAAAAAAAATTACTTCACTTGGTCAGAAGTAATTTAATGGGCTCCTTGGTTTTAAAACAGGAACAAATTGTTGTGTAACACCGAAAGGTATCAAAGTGCAAACAAAATAAAAAATGGATGCAGCCATGGTGTTTTGCATGGTCTCTTTAACACAGAGGGGGAAAAAAATGTTTTCAGCATAACTGTTACATGCATGTCATGTCAGTTCCATTTAAATAATAAGACCATTCCATATTTAGTAAGACTTCAGAGCCATTTACAGTCCCAAATGGCATCACATGCTCACAAAATACGATTCATTTTTGCTTAAGTAATGAACAATGAGTTTTAACAGAAACATGTCATAGGCATCTGGTTGTCCAATGCTTAAATCTGTAAGGGCAAGAATGTATACTTTTTTATGCAGTTAATTGTTCTCCTGTAACTGCTACTCCAGCTTAGATATTTATACTGATTAGGTAGAAGTCATAGCTAGACATCTTTTAGACTACATCTTAGAGAAAGATAACACATTTACCCTCAAAGAAGTTTTAAAATTACAACATTTCACTTGTGTAAACCATTAATAAATCAGCTTGAGTACCTGTGCAAGCATCAAGTACAGCATCTTATTTTAACCCATACAATGAGTTCCTCACACTTATTTTTACGCCAAACCCCCAAGTCCAGGAATTATAACTCAGAGCAAGCCAAGTCGACCTTATCCTTTTTTGCAAGAACAGAAAACAGAGGAAAAAACTACAAAACAAATATAAAAAAACTCCAACAGTGATTGTGCGAAATGTTGATGGCATGCCACCGATTATATATGGCCTGGACGGATGCACATAAAAGCAATGGACGGCCATTTGACGTCAGTATGTAGTGTTATCATTTCTAAGGGGCAGGGTCTTTGGGGGAGAATGTCGCATACATACGTGTATACATATACACATTAGTTTACACACCGACGCAATGGTAAAGGTGTCAGTAAAGCTCTCCTTACTGATAAGCAGTAACTTTCACAGGAAGATCCTACATCTAAAAATAATTACTACATTAATATATTTTGCTGCTTGAATTACAATAACAGTATTTAACACCAAAACACTAGGTTCTATCCTTGATTTTTTTTCTTATTTCAATACACCAAATCATATTATAAAAATTGGGAGTCAGAATTATGGGATGCCATGAACTTCCAGCTTCATAAAAATTGAATACCATTCTCTCATACAGTAATGGCCATCCCTCAAATAGCTTAACTGTTCAAACTGGCTTCAACATTGTCGGTGTGAGTAACCAGTCCCTTCCTCTCGACATGAGCAACTCTATACACATCTCTTCTCCAGTCATTGGCTCGGATAGGGAACAGAAAAAAAATGGCTGAATGTTCATCTTGGTGGTTGGGTCATGTCTGGTTGTTTTACTCTTTTTTTCATTTTTTTGTTACTTTGTAGCGCTTGCATGCTGAAACCCTTCTGCTGTTAGGGGGATGCTGCCCTCTGCTGGTTGCCTCTGTGGCATTGCACAGCCCTGCACCTCCACAGCTGGTTTAGTCCCTCAGAGCAGCTTCAGACTTCCAGTGACATTGTTCACCATCTCCTCCTCCCCAACGATGGCCAGGACAGTGCGTGAGCCGGCTTCCACCTGCCAAAAATCCGGAGGTCATAGAATTTAGATTAGCATCCTTGTGCGAGGGCTGGGGGTAGGAATAGGTTGCACTCGCAAAAAAAAAAGGTGGGTGGGAAACCAGGGAAGACTAGGCATGACATTTATTGAAATAGCAAATTACTGAGTTATTAAAATGAGAAGTTTACACAAAATCCAGAAACTCCCAAGTGATTGCTTATATTGAAACTAGTTAAGTGGAGTTTCCCCCTTCTCCTTGTAGTGCTGTAATTAAAACTAGGGAAGCACAATATATCGGTATCAGCCGATATTATCTAAAAATGTAAATATCGGTCGATGTCCAGTTTAACGCTCCGATGTGCAAAACCATTATCAACGCTGACGTGCATACCTATATAATGTAGGTAGGTACATGACGCAATGAAATGTTGCGCTATACATGCAACACACCATTCTTAAACGAGCCCACGATGTCTGCTGTGTGGATCGAGCAGTCATTTGAAACAGTAAAAAAAAAAAAAGTATCTGCAAGACAACTTAACCTCTTTGATCTCTAGGGGCGCTATTTCATTTTTGGATAAAAAACGTTCCCATTTTAAGCGCAATATTTTGTCACGAAAAGATGCTCGACTATGCATATTCTTGACAGTTTTTGAAAGAAAACTCTGAAGTTTCAGAATCTGCAAAGATATTGTCTGTAAGTGCCCCAGAACTCATTCTACAGGCGAAACCAAGATGATGCCTCAACCAGGAAATGAGCAGAATTTCTGAAGCTCTGTTTTCCATTGTCTCCTTATATGGCTGTGATTGCGCAAGGAATGAGCCTACACTTTCTGTCGTTCCCCCAAAGTGTTAGCAGCATTGTGACGTATTTGTAGGCATATCATTGGAAGATTGACCATAAGAGACTACATTTTCCAAGTGTCCGCCTGGTGTCCCTGCGTCGAAATTGGAGCGTAAAGCCAGGTGCAATTATTTTTCCATTTGAGAGCAAGGAGAAACCAGGCTTCCACGAAGGATATATCATTGAAGAGATATGTGGAAAAACACCTTGAGGATTGATTCTAAACCACGTTTGCCATGTTTCAGTCGATATTATGGAGTTAATTTGGAAAAAAGTTCGCGTTTTGAGGGCTGAATTTTCGTTTTTTTTTTTTTTTTTTTTTTTTTTTGGTAGCCAAATGTGATGTACAAAACGGAGCTATTTCTAATACACAAAGAATCTTTTTGGAAAAACGGAGCATCTGCTATCTAACTGAGAGTCTCCTCATTGAAAACATCAGAAGTTCTTCAAAGGTAAGTTATTTTATTTGAAGGCTTTACTTGTTTTTGTGATAGTTGCCTGCTAAATGCTAACGCTAATGCTAACGCTAATGCTAACGCTAAATGCTACGCTAGCTAGCTACTGTTACACAAATGATTGTTTTCCTATGGTTGAAAAGCATATTTTGAAAATCTGAGATGACAGTGTTGTTAACAAAAGGCTAAGCTTGAGAGCTAGCATATTTATTTCATTTCATTTGCGATTTTCATGAATAGTTAACGTTGCGTTATGGTAATGAGCTTAGGTCTATAAATAGAATCCCGGATCCGGGTTTGGTCGTCGCAACAGGTTAAAGGCCAAACCCATTAAAGCCAAGATAATGGCACTCATTGCCCCTGACAATCAACCGTTCTCTGTCGTGTGTGATGTCTTTCGCCGACTGGTTAAGCAACCGTACACAACCACGTGCGCTATTTTTCAGATGTTGCCCTCCCTACCGGAGTTACACAGTAATAGCGTCACTGCTATTAGCTTCGCGACATGCATACTATGGAACGCCGTGTGGGTCTTTGCTTGTCAAAAAATATACAGTAGCACTGTCAAAGCTGTACAAAAAAGTCTGTAAACAAGCAAACACAGCGTTGGTAATGAAGCATCATTTGTTCGACCGCAACTTCTGGGGTACCTAGCTAGCACCAATACAACCAGCCTGAAAACAATGAACAGTAGAACCCTGCAGTCATTTACATTATTCTTAGCAATGATTTAGGAATCCTTGTGAGTAAGTATTAGCTAGGTTGCCACTTGTTGCCAATTGAAATTTAACTTAATGAAAAGCAATAGCTAGCCAGCTACTTTACCCTGTTGCCCAAAACATTATAAGCAGCCAGCTAGCTTCATCTGGCTAGCGAGGCTTGACCACACCGGGTTTTGTGTTGTGAAGCTAGCCACAATAAGGATTAGCCACAATAGTGGACTTTGCGGTTAGCCTTCAAAATAAAAGTATGTCATTGACAGTAATGCAAATAGTAGAATTATGCCATACTTGTATTTTGAAGGCTAACCGCAAAGTCCACTATTGTGGCTGATCCTTATTGTGGATAGCTTCACATTGACGGTTCGACCACCACTAATCAAATAAGAACGGTCTTATAAAATGGGGTTATTTTAGATGACACCTAGCTATATAGTTAGCTAGCTATTTATTAGCTTCAGGACATACATACTATGGATAGTTAGCTAGCTAACTATATAGCTACTGAAACAGATTATCGTTTTGCTGTTTTTGGGGAAGAACATTGTTTGCATCCATGAGCTAGCTTTTTTTTTTAAAATGACAGCACTGTAGGTGCGCGAGACAACTTGACCAGCATCATGGCATATGTATCGATGAATCGTTGTGACATGAAATACGAGTGAGTGTAATCTATGTGTAATAACTACATAAAAAAACTGTATGAACCCGTTAAATTATTATGTGACGTGCAGTCATATTCAGGTCCTGACACGCCAAATAGTGTTAAATAGTATATTTTTTGACACGCGTTCAATATCAATCCTGGTTGAAAATGAAATGACTGAACAACGAAACAGCACAGCAACTAAGTGCAAGAAATAGGTTGATTATTTTACTGGTACTGGGGACATATGTAAATGCCAACAAAATAACTTTTTGGTCAGTGTGTGTGTGTCTGTAAACTTTATTTAACTAGGCAAGTCAGTTAAGAACAAACTCTTATTTACAATGACGGCCTACCCCGGGCCAAACATGGATGGCGCTGGGCCAATTGTGCACTGCCCTATGGGACTCCCAATCACGGTCGGATGTGATACAGCCTGGATTCGATAACTGTACTAGAATGTTAAAAAATATATCGGTATCGGGTTTTTGGCAAGGAAAATATTGGATATCGACCAAAAATGTCATATCGGTGCATCACTACTTGAAACAGCTGCATAAACAGGTCACATGACTCCTGACGCTGCTGGATGCAGACCTTGCTCTGCTTGGTTGCCAGGGTATTTATGATTCAGAAATCCGTGAAGTGTGGACAAATTAGTTTTATTGAAAGCTTACGGGCCGGGCCGAATAGAGCCATTTGTCAAAAGTACTAACGGTTTTGAGTCAGGAAATGTGTACTTTACTAACTAAAACATTAGCGATTACTTGAAATAATTATAATGTAGCCGACTGCCACAGCAGCAGAGATGGGTAACAGCACGTGTGCTCTCTGGGGTAATAGGAGCAGTTTGCTTTTGCGACCACAGGATTTTGCAGCCCTAAATCCGGCCTCCTGTAAAAATTAAAATCAGGCTTCCCCCCAAAAAAACTAATTGGAGACGCACCCCTGTTCCAGCTGGGCCAAATGGAAAGTTATCTAACGAGTTAGTAGCC
Source organism: Oncorhynchus clarkii lewisi (assembly GCF_045791955.1). NCBI lineage: Eukaryota > Metazoa > Chordata > Actinopteri > Salmoniformes > Salmonidae > Oncorhynchus > Oncorhynchus clarkii. The sequence goes on from NC_092153.1 coordinate 74,100,652, forward strand.
TAGATAAGTGATCATTCAATAAAGTACATTTTATCATAAACCTGATCAGGACTGTTAGTGGGATTATGTTTTCACATTAGCCCAGAACACTATATAGCCTATGTTTATTTATCACAATGTTTTTGGGATATTCTATCCTGCAACGCAAGGTGACACAATGTCCAGGGTCTCCCCCACGATGTGCTGTTGTTACTCATTTCCTCTGCTGTGGCAGTTGGCTCCATAAAATAATCGCAAATGTTTTAGGTGGAAAAGTACACATTTCCTGACTCAAAACCGATTTCTGTACAAAGAATTCACTGGCAACAAAGCAGAGCGAGGCCTGCATCCAGCAATGTCACGAGTCACGTGACCCGTGTTTGCAGCTGTTTCAGTACAGCAGTCCAGGAAGAGATCTAATTGTATTTGTCACATGCTCTGAATACCGTGAAATGCTTACTTACAGTGGGGCAAAAAAGTATTTAGTCAGCCACTAATTGTGCAAGTTCTCCCACTTAAAAGATGAGAGAGGCCTGTCATTTTCATCATAGGTACACTTCAACTATGACAGACAAACTGTGGGAGCAATTATTAGGAAATGGAAGACATCAAGGGAGATTAATAGTGGTCTTGTATCTGGGGCTCCACGCAAGATCTCACCCCGTGGGGTCAAAATTATCACAAGAACGGTGAGCAAAAATCCCAGAACCACACGGGGGGACCTAGTGAATGACCTGCAGAGAGCTGGGACCAAAGTAACAAAGCATACCTATCAGTAACACACTACACCGCCAGAGACTCAAATCCTGCAGTGCCCGACGTGTCCCCCGGCTTAAGCCAGTACATGTCCAGGCCCGTCTGAAGTTTGCTAGAGAGCATTTGGATGATCCAGAAGAAGATTGGGAGAATATCATATGGTCAGATGAAACCAAAATATAACTTTTAGTAAAAACTCAACTCGTTGTGTTTGAAAGACAAAGAATGCTGAGTTGCATCCAAAGAACACCATACCTACTGTGAAGCATGGGGGTGGAAACATCATGCTTTGGGGCTGTTTTTCTGCAAAGGGACCAGGACGACTGATCCGTGTAAAGGAAAGAATGAATGGGGCCATGTATCGTGAGATTTTGAGTGAAAACCTCCTTCCATCAGAAAGGGCATTGAAGATGAAACGTGGCTGGGTCTTTCAGCATGACAATGATCCCAAACGCACCGCCTGGGCAACGAAGGAGTGCCTTCGTAAGAAGCATTTCAAGGTCATGGAGTGGCCTAGCCAGTCTCCAGATCTCAACCTCATAGAAAATCTTTGGAGGGAGTTGAAAGTCTGTGTTGCCCAGCAACAGCCCCAAAACATCACTGCTCTAAAGGAGATCTGCATGGAGGAATGGGCCAAAATACCAGCAACAGTGTGTGAAAACCTTGTGAAGACTTACAGAAAACATTTGACCTCTGTCATTGCCAACAAAGGGTATATAACAAAGTATTGAGAAACTTTTGTTATTGTCCAAATACTTATTTTCAACCATAATTTGCAAATATTTTTATAAAAAATCCTACAATGGGATCCTACAAAATAGGATCCCATTACAAGATTTATTTTCTTATTTTGTCTGTCATAGTTGAAGTGTACCTATGATGAAAATTACAGGCCTCATCTTTTTAAGTGGGAGAACTTGCACAATTGGTGGCTGACTAAATACTTTTTTTGCACCACTGTACAATACCTTAACCAACAATGCAGTTAAGAAAATAGAGTTTAGAAAATACTTCATTTAGAATAAAATAATCACTTGAGTTTCTGGATTTTGGGTCAACGTCTTTAATTGATGCAGATTATTATATTTAACGCTGGAAGTTTATTTTTCCCCTTGTCATCTACAGAACATTCTGAACATAAATCCCTGGTGTAATGTCGGTCATTCTTTTCTCAACTTCATTGTACAATTTGCAAGTATGTACCCGTCTGATCCTGCCTCACAAAACAATACATTCTGGTTATAAAAAGACAAGCATTCTTGTAGTCTTCAACTATCAAAGGATAACTTCTGTGGTAGTGTAAAACCACCTTAACTAATCATTATGTATCAACACATTATCAGAGGCACTGCAACCTGTTTGAAAAAGTCAATGTTTTCCAAGGTTGGCATATGTCAACAAATGCAACCTACGTGCGGACATCTATCAACCGGCAGTTGACCTATTCAGTGTTTATGTACAGCTTATAAAATATGTAATGGGGTACCCTTCATAGAGTATTGACCATTTTTAATTGGCTGTTGCAATCTTTGTCAGCAAGTTGTTTCCTTTTTTTGTGAATCTTTGTGAACGCATCCGCCCCTCTCAAGTGTAATTTAACAGTTTCAATTTGCAATGGTTTTGTATCAAAGTGTGAACCGCTTACCTACCTAAATCCCAGTCGTCATTAAGGCATGTTAAACTAGACGAACACGGCCCGCCCTGCCAAATCGTTCTCTTCAAATAATGCCTTCTGAACAACAGGCAACCACAGCATTGTCAACAGTGTAGTCTATGGCATTGGCAGCCCTACTGATAGTCAAACTCAATACTAATAATGGCTGTGCGTGTCTCTGTAAGCAGGTGCTACAGAGTTACGTGGAACCGGAATGGTGGTGTGTGCACCTGTGCTGCTGTGGAACCATCATTGTGGCACATGTGCCTGTAAGCAGGTGCAGCAGTGTAGCCGCGATGGAGGCGCATGTCTCACCTGGGTGCGTCCGGCATCCTGGACCAGGTATGTGGGCAGGCTAAGGCTCATGGCCAGGGCCTGCAGCTCCAAAAGGTGGGCCATGTTGGTCCCCTGCACCACCACCTTCTTCGCCCTGCACACCACACAAACACACATGTAGATATCCTTCTGTGCATACTGTAGAACAGCCAGATGGTGGCATTGCCATTACCAGACATCATTATGGTGTTTTAAAAGCGTCTGGCTGTCTTAATCTGATCCAATTTGATCAGCAGTATGACGTCTCAAATAATGCCCTAATGAGGAAGTGGTCCGGTCCTTACCCGCCATGGTCCCACTTCCAGGCCATCTCCCTCCAGCTGTTCTTCTCCTGCAGAGCCTGGTAGAGCCCCACAGCTGCGTGGCCCACCTGCGCAGCCAGCTATACAACAAACACTTTCAGTTAGAAGAAATTAAACACAAAACCTTTTTTTAGCAATATGGGCAAACTGGGATTTTTTTGTACACCTGGTTCACAAACTACACCAAAACAAGCATACTAGCTCGACAAAACACCACATTCCAACCCTTTTTCTTAAAGCTCAGACACACTGGGGCCTCCCGAGTGGCGCAGCGGTCTAAGGCACTGCTAGAGGCGTCACCACAGACCCGGCTTTGATCCCGGGCTGTGATTGGGAGTCCCATAGGTCGGTGCAAAATTGACCTAGCGTCGTTCGGTTTAGGGGAGGGTTTGGCCGGGCTTTACTTGGCTCATCGCACTCTAGCAACTCCTTGTGGCGGGCCGGGCGCCGGCAGGCAGACCTCGGTCGTCAGTTGAACAGTGTTTCCTCCTACACATTGGTGCGGCTAGCTTCCAGGTTAAGTGGGCAGGTGTTAATTAAGTGGAATTTGGCAGGTAATGTTTCGGAGGACGCATGACTCGACCTTTTACTCCCGATCCCATTGAGGAGTTGCAAAGACCTTAAAGTCATCAGCGACTTAACTACCTAGCAATTTTAACTAGCAAGATGACAACAAAAAACATTGAATTCACTCTCCATAATCCCATACCGCCAGTGCCAGCCCATAGCCAAATGTTTAGATTGCTAGCACAACATAGCTAGTGACACTGCACGAATAGGCAGCTGTTTCATGGAAACTAGCTAATCAATTGTGATTTAATGATGTCAATACTAGCTACAGTGGTTAACTAGCTTGGATGAAGTATTTAGTGTTGTGTGCAATGCATCTGTGCACTTAACTAGCTACCATTCCCATAGACTACATTGCATATGAAGTATGATTGGCTCATCCATGGATTTAAGGCAAAAATGCCCTCCTTTTCCTTTTTGTTGTCACTCTAGTTGGCTACCCCACGTCGGGGATTGTGCTCTCCGAATGGCTCAAAGTCAAGTTGTTGGCCACTGACGAGCATTGAAGTAGAAGTTTTAAGTTCGTCGCTACTAGGTCGGCACGCAGCAGGTACCGCTTTTGTTCTAGCAAGAGAAGGAACGGCCTCCCACTGTGATAAGTAGCTATCTGCAGTCAGACGGTGTTTCATGCTTTACACGGACCTTTCCCACACCCATGGCCAGGTCCATGTTCACCACAAACACCATCTTGAACATGAGGTCGTCGTCTCCTTCCTCCTGAGGGGACGAGAGAAAGCGAGAACGAGAGACATTCAGGGTGGGCTCAGACACGATACAGGAGAGGTAATGTACCAACTTGTACCTGTGCAAACTAAGGCTAGCTTATGGGCACCTCATTCTCCAGCTTGTTAAAGTAGTACATGGCAGCCTCCTCAGCAGACACGTTTCGGGTGTGCAAGAGTGCCTGTGGAGGGGTAGACATGGAAAATATCCCAAAATAAGGACTTTGAATAGATCTGTATTAGGTGGATTAGCAAAGTCAATCATAAGTACAGTACTCCTTAGTCATTATGAATGCATTAGTAAGGAGAGGGATATTTCATCAGCGAACAGAGATGATCAAAGAGGAAATTTGCACAATATAGTGCAGATCATCTCTCAGGAAATGTAAGAGAACCTGTATGCAGTAATTAACCCACTTGCTTGGCAGCCTCCTCAGGGATGTCCAGCTCTCGCAGCTGCTGCAGGTACACAGGGTTGACCTCCTGAGAGCCAGAACCTGGGCCCGTCTGCTGCTGCTGCTCGGAGGGCTCCATAGTTAGCTGGAGCAGGACCACGTTGGATTAAAGTCAGTTTAATATGTTGCGGCATTAAAATAAATATACAGTACACCGTAGCATATTTCTTCAACAGTTATGTTGTGTAGAAACAAGTAGCTGGGTCTTTCAGTGCCTGTCTTTCCTGTGCACCATGAATTATGGTAGAATAGCTACTATTATGAGAACACGCTAGCAATCTAATACACTCAACACAAATATAAAACGCAGCATGTGAAGTGTTAGTCCTATGTTTCATAAGCTGAAATAAAAGATCCCAGAAATGTTCCATGCGCACAAAAAACTTCTAAATGTTTGTGCACAAATGTGTTTGCAGGCATGCTGACTGCAGGAATGTCCACCAGAGCTGTTGCCAGAGAATGTTATGTTAATTTCTCTACCATAAGCCACCTCAAACGTTATTTTAGAGAATTTGGCAGTACGTCCAACCGTCCTCACAACCACAGACCACGTGTAACCCCACCAGCCCAGGACCTCCAAATCCGGCTTCTTTACCTGCAGGATCATCTGAAACCAGCCACCCAGTCAGCTGAGGAGACTGTGGGTTTGCACAACCAAATAATTTCTGCACAAACTGTCAGAAACAGTCTCAGGGAAGCTCATCTGTGTGCTTATCATCCTCACCAGGGTCTTGAACTGACTTCAGTGGACAAATGCTCAATTTCGATGGCCACTAGCACACTGGAGAAGTGTGCTCTTCATGGGTGCAACCCAGTTTCAACTGTGGGAGAGCAGTTTGCTGATGTCAATGTTGTGAACAGAGTGCCTCATGGTGGCGGTGGGGTTACGATATAGGATTGCATTGTATCGATGGCAAATTGAATGCACAGAGACACCGTGATGGCCATTCATCCTCCACCATGATAAATGCACAGCCCCATGTGGCATGGCCTGCATACTCCCCAGACATGTCCTCCATTGAGCATGTTTCGGATGCTCTGGATCAACATGTATGACGACAGCGTGTTCCAGTTCCTGCCAATATCCAGCAACTTCACACAGCCATTGAAGAGTGGGACAACATTCCACAGGCCACAATCAACAGCCTGATCAACTCCATGCGAAGGAGATGTGTTGCGCTGCTTGAGGCAAATAGTCACACCACGCCCCTACTTTCTTTGAAAGGTATCTACTCCCAGTTATGTGAAATCCATAGATTAGGGCATAATATATTTATTTAAATTGACCGATTTCCTTATATGAACTGTAAATCTGTTAAATTGTTGCCTATTGGTTTGTTTTTGTTCAGTAAGGATCTAGCTAGTAGACTGGCATTGAGGGCAGCTATTAACAACTACTTAGGCATTGACACACCTCGAAGCTAGTTAGCCAAGTACTCTTGCTAGTAGTGAACTAATATTCTAGTTAGCTACCTAAATCATTATGTTGATATCCCAATTACAGTGATACCCTAATTATATACATTGCCAGATATCTAACGGTTATCTGTAGGCCTGTTTGGTGGGTAACGTTAGGTAAGTTACGTTAGGTAGTTAGTCAATTACTGAGACAGAGTAGCTAAATGGCTAAGGTTAGCGTGAGCTAATCTCATATCACGACGGAACAAACTCTCAAAGTGGCAACTCGATTGTGGGATGACAGCTAGTTAGTTACATATTTAACGATGACCACAAGACGGTAGCTAGCTTGTTATTTAATGCCAAATAGAAAACAAACCGTAGCTAACATAGCCAAGCTAAATGAACTAGCAGGCATTCAAAAATATTATTTAACAGTACGTTAGCTAACAGCTGGTTGCATTTGCTATCGTGTAACATATTGTTTGCTAGCTATGTATTATTTGATTTCCCTGCAAGCTCTTAACGTGGCTAACTAGGCAATTTAACTAGCTTACTGTAAAGATTGCGCCAGCCACTCCTACCTGCGTTGCGTTGCTAGCTTGTCAGCTACAATCCTTTGAATTAGTGGGATGGGAGTGCTTGCTTGCAAACCAATATCCACTCTCGCCTTTCACTGCGATGAAGCCAGGTTGTTGACTGCAGATGACTTGTTCATTAAAAGATGGGCGTGTTGTGGTTTCACGTCTTTACACCATTTTGGGCAAGGTTCGCTTTTTTTTCGTTGTACGGTACCGGATTGCGTCAGTATTAAAGTCCTCCTCACATCCGGTTCTACAAAAATTATGGATCGTGTGAAACAAGAGCATCAATTATTTCTTCCGTCAGAAATGTCTAAACGTTTCGTAACGAAACTTCGTTGAAGGAGTTTCCCATGCATGTTGCTTTGGAGCAACATGTGGCATGTTGACCGCCCTCATTGATTTATGTTGCATATGGTGTGTGAAGAAATTAGGTTGATTATTTCTGTTTCATGAAAGGACACTGCTTTTGTCAGATCATACTTTTTGTAACAGGAAAATAGTTAAAAATCAGTTATAGTCATAACGTCTTCCACATTTCCTCGCGCTGGTCTGAAAACAATATGGTGAATGTCTACCGATTTGCTCTCATACTGCTCCAAGTATTTAATGTCATTGTAGACAAAGAAGAATCAAGTAATAGACTAATTCCCTTCACTTGAAATCTACTCCATATGAGACAGATGTAGACAAAGACCATATGATTTTACAAATACTTTATTAACTCACCATATGTAGGAATTTACACTCTTATTAAAACAGCAGGTTAAGTCGCTACAAGTTACATTATTCAATCATTATGTACAACTATATTAACAGACAAAATAAAAATCAACCTTAAAGTGCTCCTTGCAGAGCCTGCTCTACATAGCTACATTTATACAGTCTAACAATAGTTTTCCTTCAAATGACCACCACCTGCTCTCTTCACCATTATTAGGCTTCATACATAATACTAGTCTACATTGAAAGCATATGACAATACAAATTGTCCATTGAAAAATAGTGTGATGTTAACCAATAAGCTACTATGACTCGTTTATGCTGTGCAATCTAGGGACAATGGCAGTGAACAGGAAAATGCATCAAACTGGAGAACCCACACAATAGCATGCAACGCATAAACTACATACACTTTCATCTCTTCAAAATTATTATCAAAATAGGACAAAACTGATTATTTGATTGGGTTTTACAGTTTAATGACCAATCTGCTGACTCATTGTCAGCCTCTTATTGGTGTCTACTCACTAGAAAGCCAACAGTGCACCCGCATATAAAGATATAGCCTACCACATGGGTAGTGTTAAATGTCTTCATCCATAAGTCTAACATCAGTTATGTGTCGTTAACATACATGCAACACCTCCAATTCGTGTGATAACGTTCTTGGTACATAGCTTTACCAAAATATTTAATCACAACTTCAAACCATCAAGCTCTGTGGGATAGAATGATTAGTCTAGGTTTCTGTCCCAAATGGCACCCTATTTCCTACATAAGGCTCTAGTCAAAAGTAGTGCACTATATATAGGGACTAGGGTGCCATTTGGGATACAAGAATGACGCTATAGTCTAATAGAGAATGCAGAGATGAGCAAATTATGAATAACACAACCCATGGGTAAATCATAAGAAAACGAGTTTCGGTAAAGTTCAGAAATGGCAATGTAGTTATAATTCTAATACTTAATCAAACGTTGCAAAATGTGACTAGGTCAAAGTATCTTCTGTGAAACCTTATAGACAGTTAAAACAGCAGTGTTAGAGAACAAGTTCAACAAACGTAGGAGCTGTCGCCATCTTGTGTTCAATAGAATAACTGCAATACACATATCAACGGCGCAGTTGCCAATTGTCAGATAAATAAGCTACCTCACAACAGCACAAACTGAGAACATGATTCAATAGACTTTTCTTGGTTGAAAAACAAAAGTTATGTTAAAAATGTACAACAAGGAAAGCTGTATGAACGTACACCATAAAATACTGTGGGACACATGTTTTAAATATATACAATTCTACAGTTGAGATTTGTTTGTTTAATCTATGATCTAGTGTCCCTCCAGTGACTGTTACCCTTTAAAAACATCAAAACATTCACACGGTCACCTATTTCCAGTACCTTTTGAAAAGACTGCTTCTTTGCTTTCAGTATCATTCTTTCTTTAGTCCTGCAGAGCGTGAGCTGTAGCCTCTTTCCGATAGCTATTCATTTCAACTCTGACATTAACATCTTCCTCCCATTCAATACCATAAAGAGGAACACAGATTTGTATAGACTCGGGAGCTACCTGAAAAAGCGGAATGGCAATAATTACACATTTAAAAAAACATTAAAAAAGAAGAGTCGTCTCAAGAGTGTCATGATTGAGTGAACTCTGTGTGTGTGTGTGTGTGTGTGTGTGTGTGTGTGTGTGCGTGCGTGCGTGCGTATGTGGCATTTGTCCACTACTCCGAAAGATACTACGTGTACTTATGATTTGGACGGATATGGAACAAAGCTACTGTTTTGACATAAAGAGAGTCAGAGGGAGAGAGCAATCTGGTTTAACCTAGCAGACAAATCGCGAAACACAAGAAAAAGCTTCAGGGTTAAAGAAATAAGAGGATAACTTGAATTTTTAGGTGAGTAAAAGGAGGTAGAGAGTGCCGATAACTTATAAGACTCAAGCCCCTAGGAAAGGTACTGTATGCAACTGCATTAATTGGTGACAATGTAATATCTAGAGAATGTTTATTAAATGCTAATAAAACGTTTCACTCCACATTTCATGTGGAAAGGGATGTTGTGTCTTGAATGAGGGGGGAAACCAGAATGGTCCCTTCCAACTCTCGCTCACACTTGCTCTCCATCTAGCTACAACCAGCATTTTGATAGACATAAGACTTCCATTCATTCATATGAGACTTCAGATTGTTGACTTCAGCACGTTTCCATTGACACATCATGTAACGTCCGGATCTCCCAAGCCCCTTCTTCTAGTTCCACAGAGAGTTCTACAAGAGAAGCAGATGCCACAATGTTGTCCAACTCAGGGCTGAAGGGTGAACGGGTGGGACATACAAACGAAGGCTCCTCGTCTGTTTGTGTGTGTGTGTCTCCCTTTATCTTTCCCTCCTGTCTTGTCCACAGTGGAGAGTATACCACCACCTCTAGAGAGTTTCACGTGTTCTGCAGCCCAATACACCACATCCCCTTTTCAACCCCCTGGGTGACTTGTGTGTGAACAACAGTCACTCATTGCTCCTTAATGTGGAAAAGGGGTGGGGTGTTTGGGGTCCTTACCCCTAGAACCATACTTCCCCCTCTTCTGACAGGAGGGGGATTTTGTGTTAATCCGTCTATTGGTCCGGTCTGCCCATCCTCCTAACCCACCCTCTGAGTTTCCCTCCCCCACTCCTGTGGGTCTCTTAATGTGCTCCCCTCTGCCGGCGTGGTCTTGGTCAGTGGTTTCACTGTCACAAGTCAGTGACTTTGTTCTCTACGGCTGCAGCGATCTGCTGGAGCCGGTAGCCCAGCTGCATCTTTTGGGCCGTGCTGTCCTCTTCTAGGGCCCCGATGATCTGAGAGAGAGCAAGGAAGGGATGGAGAGGGATGAAGAGAGAGCGAGAGAGTTAGATGGAGGGAGAGACGGAGATGGAGTGAGTGAGAGGGGGTGGAGTGAAAGACAGATGTAAGTATAAACCAAAAGACACAGCTCTGATGTGTCATTCCATCCAACCACACAAGAGATAATGAAAACTCACCTGGTCATAGTACTTGTTGATGTACTTGTACAACTCGTGCAGGGCAACAAGGTAATTCAACTCGCCTGAGTAATTCTGGAAAAAAACAAAAACATTTTGACTTAAAGTCACTACAAATAAATAATACGCACACACTTAAATGTGCTAATAGAGTTTCTATTAAAGCTGGTTCTATTAACAATAGGATATATTTAAAGTGTTCTAGGCATACATTGCTTTAAAGTATAGGCCCACTCTGAAAAGTCCAAAGTTTTACAGCTTGTGCTGAATGAATGATCACTAGATCAGCTATATTCACAGTAATAGGGGTGACAGTAATTTTAAAAAACATTTTAAAATGAGATACAAACTGCAATATGTAACTTTTTGGGCGACCCAACCAAATTCACATTGAAATGTGAGTTATAGATCTGTCACACTGATTGAAAGCAAGTCTAAAAAGCTGTATATCTGTTCTAAGTGTGCTATTTCTATGCTTCCCATTCTTCCATTTCATTTTTTCAAACAGCTGGTTATGGAAAATATATTTCACAGCTGTATAGATGGTACAATGAGTATTTCCACTATACTTGCTTGTTTTGTGAAATAAACTTAAATTAGGCAAACTATTGGAATATTAGCAACGAGGAAATGGCAAAGCGATTTCTGCATAGTGCATCCTTAAACAATAGGACAAAGTACCAGGGGATGAAACCAAAATTATTTTCCAATTGTGTTGTTCTGAACAGAACCATTATTTATTTTGTTACGTTCCACTGTTCCGACCTGCAAAATAAAGTTCTGAACTGGTTTAAACCCCACAAAAAGTAACAGTTTATATAGTTCCTTTGTGTTCCTTTTTAAACCTCTGAAATAGTCACAAAAAAACAACATTTATCCCGATATTAAATTACTTCAATCTTCAGTGAGGATAGAGCAGCTTGCTCCTTCACTTATTCCACATTTTGTTACAGCCTAAATTCAAAATGAATTAAATAGATTTTTTTTCACCCATCTTCACACAATAATAACCCATAATGAAAACGTGAAAACATGTTTAGACATTTTTCTAAATTTATTGAAAATGAAGTACAGAAATCTAATTTGCATAACTATTCATACCCCTTTGCTATGACACTCCAAATTGAGCTCAGGTGCATCCAATTTCCTTTGATCATCCTTGAGACGTCACTACAACATTATTGGAGTCCCCCTGTGGCCAATTCAATTGTTTGGACATGATTTAGATAGAAACACATCTGTCCATTTAAGGTCCCACAGCTGACAGTGCATGTCAGAGCAGAAACTATACCACGAAGTCCAAGGATCTGTAGATCTCAGAGATATTATTGTGATGAGGCATATATCTGAGGAAGGGTATAAAACAATTTCTAGAGTGTTGAAAGTTTCTGAGAGCATAGTGGTCTCCATCATTGGGAAATATAAAAAATATGAAACTACCCACTCTGCCGTCTGATCAAACTGAGCAACCGGGCAAGAAGGACCTTGGTCAGGGAGGTAACCAAGAACACAATGACCACTCTGACAGAACTACAGAGTTCCTTGGCTGAGCTGGGAGAACCTGCCTGAAGGACTATAGTCTCTACAGCACTTCACCAATCTGGGCTTTATGGGAGAGCGGCCAGACGGAAGACACTCCTGAGAAAAAGGCACATGGTTCTTTGCCAGGAGTTTGCAAAAAGGCACATGAAAGACTCAGATCATAAGGCACACGATTCTGTGGTCTGATGAGACAAAAATTGAACTTTCTGGCCTGAATGCAAAGAGCTATGTCTGGAGAAAACCAGGCACAGCTCATCACCCGTCTAACACCATCCCTACCGTGAAGCATGGTGGTGGCAGCATCATGCTATGAGGTTGCTTTTCAGCGGCAGGGACTGGGAGACTGGTAAGGATAGAGGAAACAATGAATGGAGCCAAATACAGGCAAATCCTTGATGAGAACCTGCTTCAGAGTGCAAAGACCTTACACTGGGGCGATGATTTACATTCCAACAGGACAATAACCAAGCATACAGCCAAAGGAATGGTGGAATGGCTTCAGAACAAGAATGTGAAAGTCCTTGAGTGGCCCAGCCAAAGCCAATTGAAAATCTGTGGAAAGACTTGAAGATTGCTGTTCACTGCCGCTCCCCATCTAATTTAAGAGCTTGAGAAAAATTGCAAGGAAGAATAGGAGAAAATCCCCCAATCCAGATGTGCAAAACTGACACAGACATACCCAAGACAACTCAAATCTGTTACAGACATACCCAAGACGACTCAAATCTGTTACAGACATACCCAAGACAACTCAAATCTGTTACAGACATACCCAAGACGACTCAAATCTGTTACAGACATACCCAAGACGACTCAAATCTGTTACAGACATACCCAAGACGACTCAAATCTGTTACAGACATACCCAAGACGACTCAAATCTGTTACAGACATACCCAAGACGACTCAAATCTGTTACAGACATACCCAAGACGACTCAAATCTGTTACAGACATACCCAAGACAACTCAAATCTGTTACAGACATACCCAAGACGACTCAAATCTGTTACAGATATACCCAAGACAACTCAAAACTGACACAGACATACCCAAGACAACTCAAATCTGTAATCGCCGCCAAAGTTGCTTCTATAAAATGTATCGAGTCAGGAGTGTAAATTCTAAAAACATGTTTTAATTTTGTCATTATGGGGTATTGTGTGTAGATTGGGGAGAAAAAAATATATATTGAATGTCATTGAACTTCCGAGAGTTGGCTTAACGTTGGACCAAGCTTGTGTGTGCAGAGTGGCATCAGAATTAAAAACGTCTTACTTTTTTGTAGTTAATTCAATGTTAAACGTGATAAATATAGTTCAACCAGCATTGAAAAAGTTAATCCATTCTTCTCTAATTAAAAATCTCAATTTCTGAATCACACTTGTAAAGTCAATAGACTTTGGAAACCTACGCTTCAGAGGGGCAGGTAGTCTACACACACTGGCAACATTTTTTATCTGTCAGGAAGAAACTCAAATATGTTTCTGAGTGACATAGTGAGTGGCTTTGCATAGGCGCTTTGTTGCGGGACTGGAAAAAAGTGCCCTTAACGTAAAAGAACGTTATTAACCAGTTCCAATGCTTTTAAAATAACGGTTCTGTTCCAGAACAGTACAGATCACTTTCGTTCCCTGAACTTGATCCAACCCCTGCAAATAACCGATTAAAAGAATAGCAAACTCAAATGTATTTTCTTTTTTTGATTCTGCAAAAAATTTCAAGTTTAAGGTAGAGCACTTTTAGTAGAGTGCAAAAACTGTGACAATGATGCGTTTGCCAAAAATCGCTTGAGTGAACAGTGTTTTACTGAATTAATAAACTGAAGTAAAAGACCAACCCTGGATAGTTCTGCTAGTGCGGAGTTCATCTCCTGGTCACTGGCAGAGATGGTCTGTCTGATGTCAGCGTAGTACCTTTCCACCATCTGCTTGTACCGGGGGATATCTCTGGCATAAAGCAGTTTGTTTATTGGTGAATCCTAGAGAGAGACAGAGACAGAACGTGAGGGTGAGAGAGATTACCAGTTATAAAGAACCACTTCCACCTCCCACAGTTTCCCGTGGCCCAGTCAACTCCTCCCCAGAGGGGTTGGGTTAAATGTGGATGACACATTTCAGTTAAATGCATTCAGTTGTACAACTGACTAGGTATCCCCATTCCTTTCCCTCCTCTCGCTCACCCTGCCCAGTTTATGCTCTGAGGTGGTGCAGGAGTCCATGAAGGTCTGGGAGATGACCGTTAGCACGGCGTCCACGTGGTCCGAGGGCTGGACGTCAAAGATAAACTGGGGGTTCTTTACAATGTTGATCCAGAACCTCAGGGGCAAACTGGACGGAGGGAATGAGGGAGGGAAAGGGACTTACATGTATGGATAAGAACTGTTATGTTCATATGTTACATATATCATCCAACCACATAACGTAAACACACATACACGTATGCAAGGACACAGACGTGGATGGTCTCAGGAGTCTGTGTGTGCGTGAGTGTGTACCTGTTGGTCTTCTAGATGTGGAAGGAATCAGGATGTGTGCGTGCATGTATCCATGTACATGCGTGTGTTTGTCTGCGTGTTTGCTTCTACACACTCGTGAGTGTGTGTGTGCTTCTGCCTAGGTGTGTATGTATGTACCTGTTGGTCTTCCAGATGTGGATGGTCTCAGGGTCGGTGATGGCGTGGTGCTGTGCCTGGTCGTCCAGCAGGTCAAAGAAGTACTTGACGGCCAGCGGAACGGGACGACTGGTGGACAGGATCACCGTGAACAGGTCGTCCACAAACTTCTGCAGAGTGCCCTGTGGAGGGAGGGAGAAGGTTAGGGGTTTTGCTCAGTTTTAAAAGTCAATGTGGGAGTGTATATGTGTAGTAATAACTCATTATAATTTGAGGGGTGATTATGTTTGTCCTGTTACACACTTGTGGAAATATGTTCCCCAACTCCCTGAGACACCCGGAGGGAGTGGGGTCATAGCCAGGGTCACCATTGTCCAGCGCCTCTGGAGAAATTGTGGTCAAGTGCCTTGCTCAGGGCACAGCTACAGATGTTTCACCTTGTCGGCTCTGGGATTCAAACCAGTGAACTATCAGTTACTGTCCCAAAGGTCTAACCTCCAGGCTACATGCCATGTGTGTGTGTGTCTACAGTATCTACCTACCGTGTGTGTGTGTCTACAGTATCTGCCTGCCGTGTGTGTGTGTGTTTACAGTATCTACCTGCCGTGTGTGTCTACAGTATCTACCTGCCAAGCGTGTGTGTGTGTCTACAGTATCTACCTGCCATGTGTCTACAGTATCTACCTGCCGTGTGTGTGTGTGTCTACAGTATCTACCTGCCGTTTGTGTGTGTCTACAGTATCTGCCTGCCGTGTGTCTACAGTATCTACCTACCGTGTGTGTGTGTGTCTACAGTATCTGCCTGCCGTGTGTGTGTGTGTTTACAGTATCTACCTGCCGTGTGTCTACAGTATCTACCTGCCGTGTGTGTGTGTGTCTACAGTATCTACCTGCCGTGTGTGTGTGTGTGTCTACAGTATCTACCTGCCGTGTGTCTACAGTATCTACCTGCCGTGTGTCTGTGTGTCTACAGTATCTACCTGCCGTTTGTGTGTGTCTACAGTATCTACCTGCCGTGTGTCTACAGTATCTACCTGCCGTGTGTCTACAGTATCTACCTACCGTGTGTGTGTGTGTCTACAGTATCTACCTGCCGTGTGTGTGTCTACAGTATCTACCTGCCGTGTGTCTACAGTATCTGCCAGGCGTGTGTGGGTGATATGTGAGTGCGCGTACATGCAATGTGTGTGTCTGTGTGGGTCCAGTATCTACCTTCATGGAGAGCAGACGTGTGAGGTAGATCTCTGGTATTGCCTTGGCCCTCTCCCTCACGCTGCCGCGGCGGTGCTTGGGTAGCTCAGGCTCTTCGCCGGCCTTGACCAGGTGCCACAGCCTCACCCCGCCCTCGTCTGCATCCTCCAGCATGGGCGTCTCTGAACGGGGGAGGAGGACAGAAGAAAGGAGAAGGGTTGAGAAAGAGAGTTAGCAAGAAAGGGCCATTTAAAATGTTACATTATTTTACATATTTCACAAAAGTTAACATTTGAGTCAACGTTTCAGCCTAGTGGCCTTTCTCAAGATGAGATGCATCCATACTTATTCTACAGAAACTGGAACAACAAGACATTTCCCAGAGAGTGGAAATAAAATGCAACTCACTTTCACCTGCCACGTAGTCGTGGTTGTCGTGATGGATGTGTTTGCTGTGGCGCGGGACCAAAGCCACTGTCGCGCCATCTGCAACCTGAAACACAACCACAACAGTGTTAGACATCTCTCATGAATATGATATAGATGCTTTGAGAATGCTTATGAAGGGTTAATGAAGTGTAATACCATTAAAGGCTTAGAAACATGAATTTGACAAAATCTTAAGACCACTACGAATGCTTAATGAATGCTTTACGGAGTGTTATAAACTCTTTATAAAGCTTTATGACTGTTTGATATGGGTGCAGACCTTGTAGTGTTGGAGTGTGTTGAGGCGTTTCCAATTGCCCTGGACAATAGACGTCAGGTCTTCATCAGACAGGATCAGATGACCTGCTACACCAGACCTCCACTCTGAAACACACACAGTATGTTAGACAGGACTATACACAGAATGAAACACACACAGTATGTAGACAGGACTATAGACAGAATGAAAACACACACACAGTATGTAGACAGGCCTATACACAGAATGTAGACAGGCCTATACACAGAATGAAAACACACACAGTATGTAGACAGGCCTATACACAGAATGTAGACAGGCCTATACACAGAATGAAAACACACACAGTATGTAGACAGGCCTATACACTGTATGTAGACAGGCCTATATACAGAATGAAAACACACACAGTATGTAGACAGGCTTATACACAGAATGAAAACACACACAGTATGTAGACAGGCCTATACACAGAATGTAGACAGGCCTATACACAGAATGAAAACACACACAGTATGTAGACAGGCCTATACACAGAATGTAGACAGGCCTATACACAGAATGAAAACACACACAGTATGTAGACAGGCCTATACACAGAATGAAAACACACACAGTATGTAGACAGGCCTATACACAGAATGAAAACACACACAGTATGTAGACAGGCCTATACACAGAATGAAACACACACAGTATGTAGACAGGCCTATACACAGAATGAAAACACACACAGTATGTAGACAGGCCTATACACAGAATGAAAACACACACAGTATGTAGACAGGCCTATACACAGAATGAAAACACACACAGTATGTAGACAGGCCTATACACAGAATGAAACACACACAGTATGTAGACAGGCCTATACACAGAATGAAAACACACAGTATGTAGACAGGCCTATACACCGAATGAAAACACAGACACAGAATGAAAAAGAACACTATTATAATACACTATACATCACTTTAGTCTCAGTCACTACCAAATAACATTCATCAGATCCAGTGAGTGAGTGAGGAGGGGAAAGGTATGCGTGAAAGTGTGTGTGTGTGTGTGTGTGTGTGAGGATCTGTATGCACATCTTCCCAGTGGTGGGACCAAGTTACTATTATTCAAGTCACAAGGTTCGAGTCTCAAGTCGAGTCCCAAGTAGAACGGGTCAAGACTGGAGTCAAACCCAAGTCTCATATTCTAACAGCAAGTCAAACCCAAGTCTCGTATTCTAACAGCAAGTCAAACCCAAGTCTCGTATTCTAACAGCAAGTCAAACCCAAGTCTCGTATTCTAACAGCAAGTCAAACCCAAGTCTCATATTCTAACAGCAAGTCAAATCCAAGTCTCGTATTCTAACAGCAAGTCAAACCCAAGTCTCATATTCTAACAGCAAGTCAAATCCAAGTCTCGTATTCTAACAGCAAGTCAAATCCAAGTCTCGTATTCTAACAGCAAGTCAAACCCAAGTCTCATATTCTAACAGCAAGTCAAACCCAAGTCTCGTATTCTAACAGCAAGTCAAACCCAAGTCTCGTATTCTAACAGCAAGTCAAACCCAAGTCTCATATTCTAACAGCAAGTCAAATCCAAGTCTCGTATTCTAACAGCAAGTCAAACCCAAGTCTCGTATTCTAACAGCAAGTCAAACCCAAGTATCGTATTCTAACAGCAAGTCAAATCCAAGTCTCGTATTCTAACATCAAGTCAAATCCAAGTCTCGTATTCTAACAGCAAGTCAAATCCAAGTCTCGTATTCTAACAGCAAGTCAAATCAAAGTCTCGTATTCTAACATCAAGTCAAACCCAAGTCTCCTATTCTAACAGCAAGTCAAATCCAAGTCTCGTATTCTAACAGCAAGTCAAACCCAAGTCTCGTATTCTAACAGCAAGTCAAACCCAAGTCTCGTATTCTAACAGCAAATCCAGTCAAGTGACAAGTTTTCAATTCTCAAGTCAAGTAAAAAACTAAATCCATACATGCAATGACTTGTTCAACTCCAAATCTTTGTCTATTTATTGAGGCTATCAGACAGCCCTTTTCATTATTTTGTCTTCTCTAATTGTAAAATATGAACCTTGTAACTGATGGCAAGGCAGGTTTATTTACAGGTCTTGATCCAATGGTGAATGCGCCATGTCATACCAAATATACACGGGAAATAGCCCAAAAGAAATATCCTTGGTATCAGGCTCATTAACCGGTCCTATCTGAACAGACACAGGTAGTGGGCAAGACTGTACAGCCTCCCCTTGTGAAACCACATGGAATCTGTCTAACAGGAGCTCAAACAGGTAGACCTGCATTATACCATTATTATTATAATATTATAAACACTTGGCCCCCAGGATCATAGGATTACGCAACTGGCAAATACAACCAATAAACAGGTTCTACAATGTAAAAGGCAATTTCCACATTGATACAGTCAGCTAAATCAGACAATTATTTTAAATGATATTTCTTTCAGCACGCATAATTTTCTCTTATTCTGACTCCAAAGAGATCTAATATGTGTACTGAGGCCCGTGCGCTCCTATTACACACAACCAAACTGACAGAGACACACGGAACTCCGACAGAACACTGGAAATATCAACAAATTAAACCATTTATTTCATTAAATAAACAGAACTTCTACCTCGTGAGTCTTGCGAACGTTCATGTGTACTATAAACATCGCGCCCACTCAGAGCAGCGTAAGAAATGGTTGGCTAAATTAAAATGTACCAACATGAAACAAACATGTCTATGTGATGCAATAAAATGTACGGGATGGAATGATGAAACGCTAGCATTTACTTTAGTATTACATGGAAAATAGATTTACCACACAGGGCTGTGCAAAGCAAAGACAACATTTCTACAAGAGAACAAACTCACGCTCCACTGGTGGGAGTTTGGAGAGCATCTTCCCACAGTAGGCTTATAATTCATTTCATAAAAAATGTCCAAATGCTAGCTTAAGTTAATTCTACATTTCAAGTAATTATTACATACAAAACCACTTTTGCCAGCAGCATACCACCCTGCATACCACTGCTGGCTTGCTTCTGAAGCTAAGCAGGGTTGGTCCTTGTCAGTTCCTGGATGGGAGACCAGATGCTGCTGGAAGTGGTGTTGGAGGGCCAGTAGGAGACACTCTTTCCTCTGGTATAAAAAATATCCCAATGCCCCAGGCCAGTGATTGGGGACACTGCCCTGTGTAGGGTGCCGTCTTTCTGATGGGACGTTAAACGGGTGTCCTGACTCTCTGCGGTCATTAAAGATCCCATGGCACTTATCATAAGAGTAGGGGTGTTTAACCCCGGTGTCCTGGCTAAATTCCCAATCTGGCCCTCAAACCATCACGGTCACCTAATAATCCCCAGTTTACAATTGGCTCATTCATCCCCCTCCTCTCCCCTGTAACTATTCCCCAGGTCATTGCTGCAAATGAGAATGTGTATTCAGTCAACTTACCTGGTAAAATAACGGATAAATAACAATTAAGGCCTATGCGAGTAATTGTTGCCCCATTGCTGGTGAGCTCGCAAAGTAAACAGTTAATATTATTGATCGCCAAACAATGTTTGGAGCTGCAAATGTATTTATGGCAATCCTCTCTCCCTACAATTTGACGTTTGCGCTTTACCCGATCCAATAGCTGTACAGCAAATCAGCAATCTGTTTGCTAGCTCACCCGACCTGTGTTGAGTGACAGTTTGCTGGTCCAATCAGAGTCCTGAATGTGCGTTTCACTAACCTATCTGTTGCAACTTGCATGTTTTTTGTGTGTGTGTTTTTTTTTACAAGGGCGTTGCTGTGGCTCCAATCTCTGGCTGTGTGTAGAGTAATCTATGTAGACTCTGTGCCACAAAATGAGTGACAAAACGTTACAAAACCTGGTCAGATAATTTCAAGTCATCAGTCTCAAGTCAAAGTCGAGTACAGGGTCTTGAGGCTTCAAGTCCAAGTCAAGTCATTTTATTTTCTATCAAGTCGAGTCATCAAATTTGAATCCACAAATTCGAGTCCAAGTCATCTGACTCGAGTCCACAACTCTGCATCTTCCTGTGTGTTCCTCACCCAGGTCCAGAGAGTCTGTGTGTGTGTGTGTATGTGTGTTCCTCACCCATGTCCAGAGAGTCTGTCTGTGTGTGTGTGTGTGTGTGTGTGTGTGTGCATGTGTGTTCCTCACCCAGGTCCAGAGAGTCTGTGTGTGTGTGTGTGTGTGTTTCTCACCCAGGTCCAGAGCGTCTGTGTGTGTGTGTGTGTGTGTTCCTCACCCAGGTCCAGAGAGTCTGTGTGTGTGTGTGTGTGTGTGTGTGTGTGT
>NC_092153.1:74126504-74169004 GCF_045791955.1 Oncorhynchus clarkii lewisi
AGGTAAACAGTCAGCATAATGCTAACAAATCAGGTAAACAGTCAGCATAATGCTAACAAATCAAGTAAACAGTCAGCATAATGCTAACAAATCAAGTAAACAGTCAGCATAATGCTAACAAATCAAGTAAACAGTCAGCATAATGCTAACAAATCAAGTAAACAGTCAGCATAATACTAACAAATCAGGTAAACAGTCAGCATAATACTAACAAATGTATGTAAACAGTTAGCATCATTATAACCAATCCGGCAAATCATTAGCATCATGCTAACAATCATTGTCCTGGGAAAGACGAGGAGACATGACATTTACCAACATGCTAAAAATGTATTCCTCCATTTCGCTTGCTAATGAATGCTAATGCTAGTAGCCATTTGACCCAGGTAAGATATAGATAGCCAAGTCTGCTTAAAACTGTCATGGATAACATAGCCAAGATTCACAACCCTGGAATAAAGCCTAGGGCTAGTCGGAATTCTTTGAAAGTGCATCCTTCCTTCCTTGAAGTCATTACTGATTAGAAATGACTGAACAGCTGAAAGCCATGTGGTGGCGTCCTTTCATTTCTGTCCAATTGTGGCTAAACAGTGATTACTTCAAGGATGTACTCAGTCCTGACACGACTCATGTGGAACACAGCGAGAGAGAGCTGTGACATACTGCTCTGGATAAGAATACTGTAAATGCAATATTCGCGCAGAAAGGGGTTGAGCTTAGATTGGTTCTCTTAAATGCTTTTCTCTTTCCTTAGAGGTTTGGACCTCACTTTGTTTGGATTTGAAAATCCAACCGTTGTATTAGAAGGGGTGCGGTGCCCCCAGGGTCTGTTTGTGGTTGTACATGTGGGTGTTGGAGTGAGAAATACACAGTAAAAATCAGCTTGAAAAAAGAACAGCCCTTTTCATGAACTGACACTTCGTGCCATCAACATCAAGGAACCTTTCCAGACCCTGAAGTCAGGAAGACTGGTGTCAGCCAGACTAATCATTTCCTCCTCTGTGAGGAAATCATTCCTGTGATTCCGACTCACCCTGAGGAAAGCATAGAGGCTGATGGACATCCAGTTGGTCAGCAGCTTCTCCACCACTGTCTCCGTTCTGTAAAGCAAAAAAATCACTTTCACATATTCTCTTCTCCGACACACCCTGGCCTACACCCCCCCCCCCCCCTACACACACACCCTGACCTACACCCCACACACCCTGACCTACACCCTCACCCCCCCACACACCCTGACCTACAGCCCCACCCCCCCACCCTGACCTACACCCCCCCAAATCTCTTCCTATCTTACCTCCGCAGCATGAGTTTAGGGTTCTTGACCACATACTGCTCCACCAGATCATTGAGCAGGGTCTTGAGGATGTCTGTGAAGTACTCCAGTTTACCATGCAGCGCCACAGTCAGGAGAGAGGCCACGTAGGCCCGGTCCCTTGGTGAGAACGTCCGCTGGCTCTCTAGAGTATGGATGAACTGGTAGCGAGGTGGAAGACAAACTTGTTTTAGACTATCAAGAGTCCAATAACATAGTAAGAATCGGTCCAGTTCTTTCACCAATCATCATCACTGTCCCCCTACCTTGGTGAGGAAGAGTTTGCTGTTGAGCAGGTTAGAGAGCTGCACCAGGCCCTGCTCCACTGTGGCCCGCCGACTCTCCTGTACGTCCAGATCCCTCCGCAGGGGCGACTCGCGGTGGCCTGGGAAGAAGATCCGCTCGGCATAGCGCCGGTAGTCCAGGAAGGGGATGCCCGAGCCCACCAGGTCACTGGACATGTCCATCATCTCCGTCATCAGATCTAGGGGAGCAGGGTGAGGAGTTCAAAGGTTAAGGGGGTGTAACTTTATATATTTTTTATTAACCCCCCCTATTTGGAGGACACATATCTTGTTGGTTTTTTACAGCTTTTGTGCTACATTTTACATGTACATTAATGCTGTCATTCTGCCCCTGAACAAGGCCATTAACCCACTGTTCCTAGGCCGTCATTGAAAATAACATTGTTCTTAACTGACTTGCCTAGTTAAATAAAGGTAAAATAAAAAATAAAATAATAAAAACCCAACCCTCAGCCACTCCCACCTATCACCATAGACCACCCTCATTTGGTTTCCATGTGTCATGTATTTTCAATTGTGATGTTTTACATACACGTTGAACCTTTCTAATAGTATAGAATCCACAGATTGTGAGCTAAAGATGAAAAACGTTCCTACGACTATTATTATATTATTTATTGACTGACTATGGCTTTCCAAATCGACCAACACTGCTATCTGTAAGGTTAATTTGAAGTGAATGTGGTGATTTTTTTAACCATTCCTATATATATTTAAATTGAAGCACTAAGTGTTGAGTCAAGTGTTGTTTTTTGTACCAGTTCATAAACCATGTGCCATGGAATCGGTACATCGAAAATCCCTTCCCATTTATTTTGCAACCTGTATGGGGCTGCTGTCAACATTTTTGTCCTCAAATGAAACTGGTACATTTTTCTATTTATGCCAGTTCCTTTCAGCCAGCTTGTATCTTTAATATATGACAGGCAAACAAGTTCTCTACCTTCTCCCTTTTCCACTTGCCTCCTCCATTTTTGTGGTAACGCTGCAATCAGTTGGTTGTAAGCAGACATTCTCATATATTTTCCATAGCTGTATTTGTGATATAACGCCTCCCTTTATAATCATAATATAATTAAATACATATAATCTAATTGAGGATTTCTTTCCATAAAGAATGTATTATTATTAATCAGTATATTTGAGTTTGACCATAACATTTGTTGTAATATTTGTTCAATCTTTTCTGGAGGATAAAACTGAAATTGTAACCAGCTTTGTATGGCTCGTTTAAGACAGGGCGATACTTTCAACAAAATGTAATTTTCAATTAGTCGGAAATGAGAAGTTGTAATCTGTCTAAAGGCAAAAAGGAAACTTTTCAACAAAGGATGAGCCTTTCTTAATAATCTACTGGAGAACTATTTGGGTTTTAGTATAACTTATGTATGAGTGAAGCTTTTAGTGAGGGTTTAAAGCTTTAATATTTAATAATTTTAGTCCCCCAAACTCATAATCATTATATAAATAGGCATGTTTAATTTTGTCTGGCTTAGCATTCCAAATAAAATGAATTTTTTTTTTTGCTCATATGATTTAAAAAAACGAGTTGTCTGGAGTAGGCAGTGCCATTAGTAAGTAAGTTAACTGTGATAGGACCAAAGAGAATCAATGTGATTTTTCCATAAATAGACAAGTATTTATCTATTTAGAATAGAATCTTATCTATTTTTGCAAACATTGATTGTGGTAAGTTCATTTATATTTTTTGAGATGTGAATACCAAGTTTGTCTAACTTTACCATCCACCCATTTTAATTGGTAAACTACAAGGTAGTGTAAACACTTTTTAAAACAATCCAATAAGCAATATGGTACACTTGTCATAATTAGGTTTTAGTCCAGAGAGGCTAGAAAAGTTATCAAGATCTTCAATGAGACTGTGCAGGGATCCAGATTTCGGACTTCAGTTTTTATCCCCTGGATGTCTAACCCCTTGATGTTCTTGTTGGATCTAATTTTAATAGCTAGCCTCTCAATGGCCATAAAAAAAAAATATGGAGACAATGGACAGCCTTGTTTTACTCCACTTAAAAGCTCAATATTTTCTGAGAAGTAACAATTATTTACTATTTTACATCTGGGGTTGCTGTACATAACTTAAACCACTGTATAAGAGATTTAGCGAAATTAAAGTAATCCAGGCATTTATATATAAATTCTAGTTGTACTTTATCAAACGCCTTTTCAAAATCTGCTATGAAGACCAGGCCTGGTATCTTTGATGTTTCATAGTGTTCAATTGTTTCAAATAATTCTCGTATATTATCGCCAATATATCGTCCATATAAAAAACCTGTCTGATCAGGATGAACAATATCTGGTAAAACCTTGTTTATTCTATGTGCTATGCATTTCACCAGGATTTTCACATCATAACATTGAAGTGTAAAAGGCCTCCAGTTTTTTTTTAAAAATGGACTGGATCTTTATACGTACCACCTGAATCCTGTTTTAGTAGTAATGAAATCAGACCTTCTTGTTGAGTACCTGAAAGTCTACCATTGTCATAAGACTGAGTACATTAAAAAAAAGAAATCTCTACTGGTATACCATCAAGCCCGGGTGTTGTTCCAGACTGAAAATATTTAATTGCCAAAAAAAGTTCCTCTTCTGTAAGTTGGCCTTCACACAGGTCTTTCTGTAAATGTTACATTTTACATTATTATTATTATTATTATTATTATTATTATTATTATTATTATGAAAGAAATCCTCCAGTTAACATCATTCAGTGTAAATGGAGGAGCTTAAAATATTTAGCTTCCTCTTTCAAAATATAATTTGGTGAATCATGGATGACTCCATCATTTGTAACGACTTTCTGTAAATTCTTTTTGGTAGCATTTCTATTTTGAAGATTCACCATTTTCCATCCAATTCCCTTTATTTTTGTAATACATTATACATAATTGTTCTTGAATAAGTACCTCGAATTCTTTTTATTTTTCCTCTAAACTATTTTGTGCCGCTATAGTTCAGTTTCCATTACAATCTACCTACACTGTTACTTCCTCTATTTCCTTTATTAGTCTAATCTCTTTTAACCTAGACCGCTTTTGTTTTAATGATGAGTATTGTATGGCCTCTAAAAGTACATTTAAAAAAGTGTCCCATACAAGGGGGTGTGACCTTGCTCGGAACATGTGCCAATCAAAAAAGGGCTGACTTTTATTTGTTTGGTTTATTTGGATCCCCGTTAGCTGTTGCAAAGGCGGCAAATCAAATAAAAATGTATTTGTCTCAAACAACAGGTGTTCCCAACAATGCAGAGAGAAAAATAATAGAAAGATAAGAGGAGGAATACATACAACAAATAAACAGGAATAGTTACAAGAGCGGCTTCTTCCTGTGGTCCACAATAAACTAAACAAGACAAGTAACAAAGCACTGATACACAAGGACAGTCACACAAATTTGAAATACAACGATATACAAACACACAAAAAATATGTTTTTTTTATTTTACCTTTAATTATACAGTTTTTTTCTCATTGAGATAATATCTCTTTTCCAAGAGAGACCTGGTCCAATAGCCAAAAAACTTCTCAATAGGCATTACAGATATGTAACTTCAATGTTACGTTAAAATCTCCAACACGATGCAAAGCTTACAATGAATCAGCCAATCGATGTGCTTTCTGTGCAACAGTCGAAGCTCATTGAAGACCTGTATGTAAACATTGTCCACAGATGGCAACTAGCAGTGGACTCTTCCTGTATTTCGTTTCTTTTTTTTTTTAGTGTTAGAGAGTGTCTGTGTGTGTCCACTCAGTCCCCACCACTCCAGTGAAAGTCAGTGGAGAAAAGAGGCCCCTTAAGGCTATTCAGAACTTTTGGATTTTAAGCTAAAAGGGTCAGCTAAATGAACAGGTATATTGTCCAGAAGTTACCTCACTGGACAGAAAGGGGCACAACCCCCCCCCCCCAGAACCATGAGAAACATCCCCCAGGGAGCTCGACTCATGGTTTTTAATGTTGTCAATGTTATTGCAGAGCCAAGTTTCCACACTTTGATCTGGACAATAAAGTTTATTTTAGTCCGACTGAACGATGGACTGCTGACATTGAAACTAGATGCTGAGTATTGTGCTATTGCTTCAAAAGCAATGAATGTTGACATTGGGCGAGGAGCGGGGCCAAAATTAAACTTGTTATTGTCAGAAGCCCACTGAGTGGAATTTGAAGACATTTCATACGCACAGGGATTATATGATATCATTTTATAAAAAAAGTTCAAAAACAAAATGGATCCATCCACATCAAGGATAAATAAACACACAGGGGGTTCTCAAGCATCTCGTTTTTCTTTTTTTCCTAGCTTCTATCAGTGTTCTATCAGGGTTCACAAACTGAAAGGATTGGATATTCTATCAGAGTTCTATCAGGGTTCACAAACTGAAAGGATTGGATAGGTGAGAAATATAGAAAGAGCCTGCTACTTCCCTATTGGGTGGTTAGTAATATAATGAAATGTCTCTCTTCCCATGTCTCTCCTATTGGAGGGTTAGTAATATATTGAAATGTCTCTCTTCCCATGTCTTTTCCTCCCTCATATCACATCTCTCTGTCTTTTTCGGAGAGATTCAGGTGTGTTAGTGCTGGGCTGGAACAAAATCCTGTACACTGCCACCCTCCAGGACCAGAAGTGCCCAACCGCTGTTCTATTTACACTGTCTGCTGTGGTGTGTGACTGAACTGGGAACTCTTTACCGCAGCAGTATCCCCGACTCCTTTACCGCAGCAGTATCCCCAACTCTTTACCACAGCAGTATCCCCAACTCTTTACCACAGCAGTATCCCCAACTCTTTCTTGCAGCAGTATCCCCAACTCTTTCTTGCAGCAGTATCCCCAACTCTTTCCCGCAGCAGTATCCCCAACTTTTTCCCGCAGCAGTATCCCCAACTCTTTCTCGCAACAGTATCCCCAACTCTTTTTTGTCACTTCTCTCACAATATACCACGGCCTCTCTCTATATCCCTCTAACTCTGCCTGTGGGGGAGAAGGTTGGTGCATTGAAATATAATGCATGTGCTTGTAGCTCCTAGTTATGGGAACCCTCATTATGGCCATTGACTTGAAAGGGGATGTAGGTTCTAGTAATTCTATTTTTATGGATTAGTTAGTGTTGGGGTCTGACCTGTGAACTCCTTCTTGCAGCGGTCTCTCACACTGGTCTCCAGGTTCTCCAGTTGGATCTGAACCTTCTTGTAGTCCCTCAGAGCCTGTTTACTCTTCCTCCTGTTGACACACACACAAACACAAAACACATTAGAACTGTACTCACATCCCAAGATAAAGAAGGTTCACGTAAACAAATACCTGTGCACACACACATACCTGTAGATGAGCACTATGATGAGGACGATGAGGGCTAGGATGGAGGCCCCCACGCCCACCCCTACCTGGGCCTCCAGGGGGAAGGTGGACAGGCTGAGGATGTCGTACTGCACCATGCCCAGGGAGAAGTTCAGGTTGCCCATGTGGACCTGGAACACACACAGACAAATCTGCTATGGCGCTAGGCTGTACAAGCTGGGGTTAGGGTTAATTAGCCTCAAAATGGGGTGAGGGAGCCAAAAGAGACTACTGAGATGTGTCAATCGTGCTTTTATCAGAAAACCTTACTGTCGACTCAGTCCTCCCATTTTTATTTCCTCAATATCTCTCTCTCTCTCTCAAAGCGCATTGGAGGACAAGGTCCGAGGGAGGGACCTTGGATCCTCTCCTCCAATGCGCCTTGAGAGAGAAGTGAGAAACGGAAGAATCACGGACAGAGGAAGCAAGGATTTGACAACTAATAATGTTTTTAGACACAGCCCTATTGTGTTGGAATGAATGCTCTTATCCATCTTGTGTACTGTAATGTGTATGTTTGTCCTCAGGACAGTCCGTACAGGAACGGAACTGCAGAGGCAGAAGTGAACTCACGGTGAACTCGGGCAGCGTGTCGGCACCCTCGCGTTTCCTTCCGCCATTGGGGGGTCCCGGGAAGGGCTGCTGGGGTGGAGGCTCGCAGTACAGGTGGTTCCTGGTCAGGGTCTTCACAGCACACACACCCTCCCCCACCAACACCACCACCTCCTCTTTAGAGATGGCCAGGTCCAAGTTCTCACCCTAGGGAGGGGGGAGAGAGACATAGAAAGACAGGAAGTATGAGATGAAGAGAGGGCGAAAGAGAGAAGATATTACCACATTGAGCATCATGCTGGAATCAAAACTTCTGTATTCCTTTTCTTTGGAACATTCCTCTATTTCCCCAATGTGCAGGTCTCTCTTTCAAGGGAGTCTAGCCTTCCACTAAACAGACAGGGGGATAGAATGAAAGCGTTTTATTTGCGACTGCAACTTTCAGCTGCAAGGTCTTCGAGTTGAGTGGAAAGTCTTGCAATAAAATATAGAAATAAGACATAATTTCCATTCTATCCCCTTGCCTTGGCTTTATAGTAGTAGCTAGCGGGTAATGCTAACCTCCAGCTGTCAACTGTACATGCTGTTAGCCTGAAGCTGGCTAGCCTCCAGCAGCTTATTTACCAAGTTGAGAGAGTAGCAGCTAGCGGACAATGCTAACCTCCAGCAGCTTATTTAACAAGTTGAGAGAGTAACAGCTAGCGGATAATGCTAACCTCCAGCAGCTTACAAGTTGAGAGAGTAACAGCTAGCGGATAATGCTAACCTCCAGCAGCTTATTTAACAAGTTGAGAGAGTAGCAGCTAGCAGCTAACGCTAACCTCCAGCTGAATAAAGCTTCCTGGGTTGTAGCGGTAGGGCTTGAGGGGCTCCTGCTGGTTGAGCGGGTGCAGCACGGGGTTGGGCTCATAGCTAAATGCCCCCTGGGGGCTGACGGCACCAAACGGGAAGCGCAGGTTGTCCAGGAGGAAGGCCACGTCCACCTGCGAGCCCCACACAGAGGGCTCCAATGCCGGGCTCCGGCACAGGATCAGACTGGACGAGTTGACCTCGCAACGCTCCATGTACTGGTGGAGGGAGATAGAGAAGAGGGGGAGGGGTAAATCAATCCATCAATCAAATGCATTTATAAAGCACTTTTTACATCAGCAGTTGTCACAAAGCACTTTTAAATAACCCAAGATGGAGGGCAGCAGGGTAGAAACTACTAGTCTGTTCAACGTATCTTCCGAGATTCCTAAAGATTGGAAAGCTGCCGCAGTCATCCCCCTCTTCAAAGGGGGTGACACTCTAGACCCAAACTGTTACAGACCTATATCTATCCTTCCCTGCCTTTCCAAAGTCTTCGAAAGCCAAGTTAACAAACAGACCATTTCGAATCCCACCGTACCTTCTCCACTGTGCAATACAGTTTCCGAGCTGGTCATGGGTGCACCCCGGCCACTCTCAAGGTACAAAACAATATCATAACCGCCATTGATAACCGCCATCACCGTAATCTTATCGGCAGACTCAACAGCCTTGTTTTCTCTAATGACAGCCTCGCCTGCTTCACTAACTACTTCTCAGATAGAGTTCAGTTTGTCAAATTGGAGGGCCTGTTGTCCAGACCTCTGGTAGTCTCCATGAGGGTACCACAGTGTTCAATTCTTGGGCCGCCTCTTTTCTCTGTATACATCAATGATGTCGCTCTTGCTGCGGGTGATTCCTTGATCCACCTCTACTCAGACGACACCATTCTGTATACATCTGTCCATTCTTTGGAAACTGTGTTAACAAACCTCCAAACGAGCTTCAATGCCAAACAACACTCCTTCCGTGGTCTCCAACTGCTCTTAAATGCTAGTAAAACTAAATGCATGCTCCTCAACCGATCGCTGCCCGCACCCGCCCGCCCGACTAGCATCACTACTCTGGACGGTTCTGACCTAGAATATGTGGACAACTACAAATACCTAGGTGTCTGGTTAGACTGTAAACTCTCCTTCCAGACTCATATTAAGCATCTCCAATCCAAAATTAAATCTAGAACCAGCTTCCTATTTCGCAACAAAGCCTCCTTCACTCACGCTGCCAAACTTAACCTCGTAAAACTGACTTTCCTACCGATCCTCGACTTCAGCGATGTCATTTACAAAATAGCCTCCAACACTCTACTCAGCAAACTGGATTCAGTCTATCACAGGGCCATCCGTATTGTCATCAAAGGCCCAGATACCACCCACTACTGCGACCTGTATGCTCTCGTCAGCTGGCCCTCGCTACATATTCGTCACCAGACCCACTGGCTCCAGGTCATCTATTAGACTTTGTTAGGTAAAGCTCCGCCTTCTCAGCTCACTGGTCACCATAACAACACCCACCCGTAGCACGCGCTCCAGCAGGTATATTTCACTGGTCATCCCCAAAGCCAACACCTCTTTGGCCGCCTTTCCTTCCAGTTCTCTGCTGCCAATTACTGAAACTAATTGCATAAATTGATGAAATTGGAGACTTACATCTCCCTCACTAACTTCAGCAGCTTACCGATCACTGCAACTACACATAGCCAATCTGTAAATAGCCCATCCAACTACCTACCTCATCCCCATATTGTTTTTATTGATTTTTTTTGCTCTTTTGCACACCAGTATTTCTACTTGCACATCATCATCTGCACATCTAACACTCAGTGTTAATTTGCTATATTGTAATTACTTCGCTACTATGGCCTATTTATTGCCTTACCTCCTTACTCCATTTGCACGCACTGTATATAGATTTTTCTGTTATTGACTGTACTTTTGTTTATCCCATGTGTAACTTTTTGTCGCACTGCTTTGCTTTATCTTGGCCAGGTCGCAATTGAAATTAGAACTTGTTCTTAACTGGCCTACCTGGTTAAATAAAGGTGAAATAAAAAATATTTAAAAAAAAAAGTTACAATATTACTCCTTAGAATAGATTCTACAAAATACATTTCATCTATACAGTCCTGAAACACACTCACCACCCACTCTCCTTCCCTCACCACCCACTCTCCATCCCTCACCACCCACCTGTATGATGGAGCAGACTGGGTCCCCAGGGCAGTTGGGCTCCGGTACGATCCTGCGATGCCTCCACAGCACCTTGTCCTCTGTCTCATGCTCCCTTCCTCCTCCACTCCTCCTCCTTCTCCTCTGGGGGATGGACTCCCAGGGGAACACAGTGACCAACATGTTAGGTTGCTGTACCACATCCAGGTTGTGACCCGACACGAAGATCAGACGGCCACCGCTATACACAGAGAGGGGAGGAAATGTCACAAACCCATAGAAATACAATTACTAGAACGAAAAGGTTGTGGCCCAACACAAAGCACAGACACAAACAGAGAGGGAGGAGATGTGTCACAACATCTGTATGAGTGGGGCCAGGGACACTGAATTTAGGCTTATAAATCCTTCTTTAACCTGTGTCCTCCCTTCATCTACACTGATTGAAGTGGATTTAACGGGACATCAATAAGGGATCATAGACAAACCAGGTGAATCCAGGTGAAAGCTATGTCAAGGAAAGAGTAGGTGTTCTTAATGTTTTGTTCACTCAGTCTTCCATTTGTATGTATGAGTGGGGCCAGGGACTCTGAACTTTAGATGGACCAGACAGACACTGCTACACACAGAGATAAGGAGGACAATGTTTCATCATGAACGTAGAAATATAACTACTAGAATGGTAATTCCCATTCAAGTTAATGTTCTGTGATGGTCAGACTTGCGGCCATATTGAGTGTCCACTCGAGTGTTTCAGTCCAGTGGGGTGAAGTCCACTCAACTTAAGATCATTTTTATCAAGACGTTCCCTTAAGCGAAGTTCACGTAAACCAACTTCAGTTAATTTCAAGTGACACATCTATAGATCTGTAAGAGGTCACACACACACACACCTGAGGAAGCTCTTGGCGGGCGCAGCCTGGGTGATGTTGGGGTTGGGGGTGAAGCTGTAGGCTGACTCGTGAAGGTGGCGCTGGCTGTTGCCATAGTGAAGCGTCACGCGGTGATCACCAGTCCTGTTGCTGCTGCCCGTCACACACACCACACTGTCATCCTGGGCCTCTGATAAACTGGGGGAGGAGAGAAGAGGAGTGGGGGAGGAGAGAAGAGGAGTAGGGGAGGAGAGAAGAGGAGTGGGGGAGGAGAGAAGAGGAGTGGGGGAGGAGAGAAGAGGAGTGGGGGAGAAGAGAAGAGGAGTGGGGGAGAAGAGAAGAGGAGTGGGGGAGGAGAAAAGAGGAGTGGGGGAGGAGAAAAGAGGAGTGGGGGAGGAGAAAAGAGGAGTGGGGGAGGAGAAAAGAGGAGTTGGGGAGGAGAGAAGAGAAGGGAGGAGGAGAGAAGAGAAGGGAGGAGGAGAGAAGAGAAGGGAGGAGGAAGTAGAAGTACAGCACAGTGAACAGGATCATGTATCTGTCTCTCTCTTTATGTGTGTTCATGAGTGAGTTTCATAATCACTCACATGACACATTGCACTCCTCCCACGGTGACAGTGATGTCAGAGGGGCGTCCCGTGAGCAGGTTCCTCCCAGTGATGGTCAGGGATGTGCCCCCCGCCTTGGGACCCCTCTGGGGGGACACCTCCATCACAAACGGATCCTGGTAGCTGAACCTCTGGCTGGAGAGGCCAAACTCTCCCCCGCTCACTTCTACTGACACTTGGCCCGTCTTCTCTCCCCCACTGGCTTTGGTCTTACACACAATCCTACAGAGGACACACACAGATACAGGATAATTATGAATCATAGTAATCTCACACGGAAGTAGTAATCACACTCACGTTGACCTCCTCCCCCACCTAACACAGAGACAGGTAGTCTAGTGGTTAGAGCGTTGGACTAGTAACCAAAAGGTTGCTAGATTGAATGCCCAAGCTGACAAGGTAAAAATCTGTAATTCTGCCCCTGAGTAAGGCAGTTAACCCACTGTTCCCCGGGCGGCGAAGATGTGGATGTTGATTAAGGCAGCTCCCCGCACCTCTCTGATTCAGAGGGGTTGGGTTAAATGCAGAAAACACCTTTCAGTTGAACATATTCAGTTGTACAACTGACTAGGTATCTCCCTTTCACAGTCCATACCTGGAGGAGACCTCGTAGAGGTGGGGGATGACAGAGCAGGAAACCCCAGCCACAGTGACAGAGTGCAGGATGTCCTCAGCCTTCTGGCCCAGGTTGGACCCTGAGATGGTCAGCAGGGTTCCCCCCTCCACCAGTCCAGACAGGGGCTCAATCTAACACAGAAGTATAAAACACGTTAGAACTGATTCTTTCTCGTACTCAACAATAAGACTACAACAGTAATTCCAGAGTTATATCTCTATAAATGACTCTGGTTCATTCCATTAAGTTAAGCCAGAAATATTCTAGTGAACATCAACTAAGAGAATTGCATCTGTCACACTTACGACACTATGTCAAGTGTTAAAAAGTGTTGAGCATTAATACAATGATAGAGTTCTTGACGGGAGGGATGGGGGGGTGGACGGACGGTACTCACGGCATGGATGACGGGGGGGATGGGGGGGTGGACGGTACTCACGGCATGGATGACGGGGGGGGTGGGGGGGTGGACGGACGGTACTCACGGCATGGATGACGGGGGGGATTTGGGGGGTGGACGGTACTCACGGCATGGATGACGGGGGGGATGGGGGGGTGGACGGACGGAACTCACGGCATGGATGACGGGAGGGATGGGGGGTGGACGGTACTCACGGCATGGATGACGGGGGGGGATGGGGGGGGTGGACGGACGGTACTCACGGCATGGATGACGGGGGGATGGGGGGGTGGACGGACGGTACTCACGGCATGGATGACGGGGGTGATGGGGGGGGTGGACGGATGGTACTCACGGCATGGATGACGGGGGTGATGGGGGGGTGGACGGACGGTACTCACGGCATGGATGACGGGGGGGACGGACAGGTGGACGGACGGTACTCACGGCATGGATGACGGGGGAGATGGGGGGGTGGACGGACGGTACTCACGGCATGGATGACGGGGGGGGGGGGGTGGACGGACGGTACTCACGGCATGGATGACGGGGGGGTGGACGGACGGTACTCACGGCATGGATGACGGGGGGGGGTGGACGGACGGTACTCACGGCATGGATGACGGGGGGGATGGGGGGGTGGACGGTACTCACGGCATGGATGACGGGGGGGTGGACGGACAGTACTCACGGCATGGATGACGGGGGGGTGGACGGACGGTACTCACGGCATGGACGACGGGGGGGATGGGGGGGGTGGACGGACGGTACTTACGGCATGGATGACGGGGGCGGGGCAGGTCTGTTCGAGGGGCTCGCTGCAGGAGTCTCCGTACAGACAGGTGGACTGGTCCCCTCCACACCACACACAGCCATACTTCTGGTCCGCCGTGTGACACTGGCTACAGTCAGAACGCCCCACAGAACAGTTGTACAGAGTCACTGGAAGGGACAGGAAGAGAGAGTTATAGAGACTGTGAGAGATAGCGTGACTTAGATTTTACAGTATGTTGAAATAGTGTAGAGTTAAACATTAAGCAACAATAAGTCATTGAGAGAGAGCGAGAGCGAGAGAGAGAGAAATATAACAGAGAGAGAGAGAGCGAGAGAAATATAACAGTCATTGAGAGAGAGCGAGAGCGCGAGAGAGAAAGATAAGTCATTGAGAGAGAGAAAGATAAGTCATAGAGAGAGAGAGAAAGATAAGTCATAGAGAGAGAGAAAGATAAGTCAGAGAGAGAGAGAGATAATACAACAGTCATTGAGAGAGAGAGAGAGATAATACAACAGTCATTGAGAGAGAGAGAGAGAGATAATACAACAGTCATTGAGAGAGAGAGAGAGATAATACAACAGTCATTGAGAGAGAGATAATACAACAGTCATTGAGAGAGAGAGATAATACAACAGTCATTGAGAGAGAGAGATAATACAACAGTCATTGAGAGAGAGAGATAATACAACAGTCATTGAGAGAGAGAGATAATACAACAGTCATTGAGAGAGAGAGATAATACAACAGTCATTGAGAGAGAGAGATAATACAACAGTCATTGAGAGAGAGAGATAATACAACAGTCATTGAGAGAGAGAGATAATACAACAGTCATTGAGAGAGAGAGAAAGATAACAGTCATTGAGAGAGAGAGAGAAAGATAATACAGTTATTGAGAGAGAGAGAACGATAATACAGTCAGAGAGAGAGAGAGATAATACAGTCATAGATAGAGAGATAATACAGTCAGAGAGAGAGAGATAATACAGTCAGAGAGAGAGAGAAAGATAACAGTCATTAAGAGAGAAAGATAATATAGTCATTAAGAGAGA
This sequence comes from Oncorhynchus clarkii lewisi, assembly GCF_045791955.1. Taxonomy (NCBI): domain Eukaryota; kingdom Metazoa; phylum Chordata; class Actinopteri; order Salmoniformes; family Salmonidae; genus Oncorhynchus; species Oncorhynchus clarkii. Next base: position 74,141,373 of record NC_092153.1, read on the forward strand.
GAGAAAGATAGTACAGTCATTGAGAGAGAGAAAGCTAAGTCATAGAGAGAGAGAAAGCTAAGTCATAGAGAGAGAGAAAGCTAATACAGTCAGAGAGAGAGAAAGATAATACAGTCAGAGAGAGAGAGAAGGATAATACAGTTAGAGAGAGAGAGAAAGATAATACAGTCATAGAGAGAGAGAAAGATAATACAGTCATTGAAAGAGAATACAGTCATTGAGAGAGAGAGAGAGATAATACAACAGTCATTGAGAGAGAGAGAGATAATACAGTCATTGAGAGAGAGATAATACAACAGTCATTGAGAGAGAGAGAAAGATACAGTTATTGAGAGAGAGAGAAAGATAATACAGTCAGAGAGAGAGAGAGCTAATACAGTCATAGAGAGAGAGAGAGAGAGAGAGAGATAATACAGTCAGAGAGCGAAAGATAATACAGTCATTAAGAGAGAAAGATAATACAGTCCTTAAGAGAGAAAGATAATACAGTCATTGAGAGAGAGAGAATACAGTCATTGCGAGAGAGAGAGAATACAGTCATTGCGAGAGAGAGAGAATACAGTCATTGAGAGAGAGAGAGAATACAGTCATTGAGAGAGAGAGAGAATACAGTCATTGAGAGAGAGAGAAAGATAACAGTCATTGAGAGAGAGAGAAAGATAAGTCATAGAGAGAGAAAAAGATAAGTCATAGAGAGAGAGAGAAAGATAAGTCATAGAGAGAGAGAGAAAGATAAGTCATAGAGAGAGAGAGAGATAATACAACAGTCATTGAGAGAGAGATAATACAACAGTCATTGAGAGAGAGAGAGAGAGATAATACAACAGTCATTGAGAGAGAGAGAGAGATAATACAACAGTCATTGAGAGAGAGAGAGAGATAATTCAACAGTCATTGAGAGAGAGAGAGAGAGATAATACAACAGTCATTGAGAGAGAGAGAGAGATAATTCAACAGTCATTGAGAGAGAGATAATACAACAGTCATTGAGAGAGAGAGAGAGAGAGATAATACAACAGTCATTGAGAGAGAGAGAGAGATAATACAACAGTCATTGAGAGAGAGAGAGATAATACAACAGTCATTGAGAGAGAGAGAGATAATACAACAGTCATTGAGAGAGAGAGAGAGATAATTCAACAGTCATAGAGAGAGAGAAAGCTAATACAGTCATAGAGAGAGAGAAAGATAATACAGTCATAGAGAGAGAGAAAGCTAAGTCATAGAGAGAGAGAAAGCTAAGTCATAGAGAGAGAGAAAGCTAATACAGTCATAGAGAGAGGGAAAGATAATACAGTCATAGAGAGAGAGAAAGATAATACAGTCAGAGAGAGAAAGATAATACAGTCAGAGAGAGAGAGAAGGATAATACAGTTAGAGAGAGAGAGAAAGATAATACAGTCATAGAGAGAGAGAAAGATAATACAGTCATTGAAAGAGAATACAGTCATTGAGAGAGAGAGAGAGATAATACAACAGTCATTGAGAGAGAGAGAGATAATACAGTCATTGAGAGAGAGATAATACAACAGTCATTGAGAGAGAGAGAAAGATACAGTTATTGAGAGAGAGAGAAAGATAATACAGTCAGAGAGAGAGAGAGCTAATACAGTCATAGAGAGAGAGAGAGAGAGAGAGAGATAATACAGTCAGAGAGAGAAAGATAATACAGTCATTAAGAGAGAAAGATAATACAGTCCTTAAGAGAGAAAGATAATACAGTCATTGAGAGAGAGAGAGAATACAGTCATTGCGAGAGAGAGAATACAGTCATTGCGAGAGAGAGAGAATACAGTCATTGCGAGAGAGAGAGAATACAGTCATTGAGAGAGAGAGAGAATACAGTCATTGAGAGAGAGAGAGAGAATACAGTCATTGAGAGAGAGAGAAAGATAACAGTCATTGAGAGAGAGAGAAAGATAAGTCATAGAGAGAGAGAGAAAGATAAGTCATAGAGAGAGAGAGAAAGATGAGTCATAGAGAGAGAGAGAGATAATACAACAGTCATTGAGAGAGAGATAATACAACAGTCATTGAGAGAGAGAGAGAGAGATAATACAACAGTCATTGAGAGAGAGAGAGAGATAATACAACAGTCATTGAGAGAGAGATAATACAACAGTCATTGAGAGAGAGAGAGAGAGAGAATACAACAGTCATTGAGAGAGAGAGAGAGATAATTCAACAGTCATTGAGAGAGAGATAATACAACAGTCATTGAGAGAGAGAGAGAGAGATAATACAACAGTCATTGAGAGAGAGAGAGAGATAATACAACAGTCATTGAGAGAGAGAGAGAGATAATACAACAGTCATTGAGAGAGAGAGAGATAATACAACAGTCATTGAGAGAGAGAGAGATAATACAACAGTCATTGAGAGAGAGAGAGAGATAATTCAACAGTCATTGAGAGAGAGAGAGATAATACAACAGTCATTGAGAGAGAGAGAGATAATACAACAGTCATTGAGAGAGAGAGAGATAATACAACAGTCATTGAGAGAGAGAGAGAGATAATTCAACAGTCATTGAGAGAGAGATAATACAACAGTCATTGAGAGAGAGATAATTCAACAGTCATTGAGAGAGAGATAATACAACAGTCATTGAGAGAGAGATAACACAGTCATTGAGAGAGAGAGATAACACAGTCATTGAGAGAGAGAGAGAAAGATAATACAGTTATTGAGAGAGAGAGAGAGATAATACAACAGTCATTGAGAGAGAGAGAGAAAGATAATACAGTTATTGAGAGAGAGAGAGAGATAATACAACAGTCATTGAGAGAGAGATAATACAACAGTCATTGAGAGAGAGAGAGAGATAACAGTCATTGAGAGAGAGAGAGAAAGATAACACAGTCATTGAGAGAGAGAGAGAGATAATACAACAGTCATTGAGAGAGAGAGAGAGATAACAGTCATTGAGAGAGAGAGAGAAAGATAACACAGTCATTGAGAGAGAGAGAGAAAGATAATACAGTTATTGAGAGAGAGAGATAATACAACAGTCATTGAGAGAGAGAGAGAGAGATAATACAACAGTCATTGAGAGAGAGATAATACAACAGTCATTGAGAGAGAGAGAGAGAGAGAGATAATACAACAGTCATTGAGAGAGAGATAATACAACAGTCATTGAGAGAGAGAGAGAGAGATAATACAACAGTCATTGAGAGAGAGAGAAAGATAACAGTCATTGAGAGAGAGAGAGATAATACAACAGTCATTGAGAGAGAGAGAGAATACAACAGTCATTGAGAGAGAGATAATACAACAGTCATTGAGAGAGAGAGAGATAATACAACAGTCATTGAGAGAGAGAGAGAGATAATACAACAGTCATTGAGAGAGAGAGAGAGATAATACAACAGTCATTGAGAGAGAGAGAGAGAGAGAGAGATAATACAACAGTCATTGAGAGAGAGAGAGAGATAATACAACAGTCATTGAGAGAGAGATAATACAACAGTCATTGAGAGAGAGATAATACAACAGTCATTGAGAGAGAGATAATACAACAGTCATTGAGAGAGAGAGAAAGATAAGTCATTGAGAGAGAGAGAGAGAAAGATAACACAGTCATTGAGAGAGAGAGAGAAAGATAACACAGTCATTGAGAGAGAGAGAGAAAGATAATACAGTTATTGAGAGAGAGAGAACGATAATACAGTCAGAGAGAGAGAGAGAGATAATACAGTCATAGATAGAGAGATAATACAGTCAGAGAGAGATAGATAATACAGTCAGAGAGAGAGAGAAAGATAATACAGTCACTGAGAGAGAAAGATAATATAGTCATTAAGAGAGAAAGATAATACAGTCATTGAGAGAGAGAGAAAGATAGTACAGTCATTGAGAGAGAAAGATAAGTCATTGAGAGAGAGAAAGATAAGTCATAGAGAGAGAGAAAGCTAAGTCATAGAGAGAGAGAAAGATAATACAGTCATAGAGAGAGAGAAAGATAATACAGTCAGAGAGAGAAAGATAATACAGTCAGAGAGAGAGAGAAGGATAATACAGTCAGAGAGAGAGAGAAAGATAATACAGTCATAGAGAGAGCGAAAGATAATACAGTCATAGAGAGAGAGAAAGATAATACAGTCAGAGAGAGAAAGATAATACAGTCAGAGAGAGAGAGAAGGATAATACAGTCAGAGAGAGAGAGAAAGATAATACAGTCATAGAGAGAGAGAAAGATAATACAGTCATTGAGAGAGAATACAGTCATTGAGAGAGAGAGAGAGATAATACAACAGTCATTGAGAGAGAGAGAGATAATACAACAGTCATTGAGAGAGAGAGAGAGATAATACAGTCATTGAGAGAGAGAGAGAAAGATAATACAGTTATTGAGAGAGAGAGAGAGATAATACAACAGTCATTGAGAGAGAGAGAGAAAGATAATACAGTTATTGAGAGAGAGAGAGAGATAATACAACAGTCATTGAGAGAGAGAGAGAGATAATACAGTCATTGAGAGAGAGAGAGAGATAACAGTCATTGAGAGAGAGAGAGAGATAACAGTCATTGAGAGAGAGAGAGAAAGATAACACAGTCATTGAGAGAGAGAGAGAGAGATAATACAACAGTCATTGAGAGAGAGAGAGATAATACAACAGTCATTGAGAGAGAGAGAGATAATACAACAGTCATTGAGAGAGAGAGAGAGATAACAGTCATTGAGAGAGAGAGAGAGAAAGATAACACAGTCATTGAGAGAGAGAGAAAGATAATACAGTTATTGAGAGAGAGAGATAATACAACAGTCATTGAGAGAGAGAGAGAGATAATACAACAGTCATTGAGAGAGAGATAATACAACAGTCATTGAGAGAGAGATAATACAACAGTCATTGAGAGAGAGATAATACAACAGTCATTGAGAGAGAGAGAGAGAGATAATACAACAGTCATTGAGAGAGAGATAATACAACAGTCATTGAGAGAGAGATAATACAACAGTCATTGAGAGAGAGATAATACAACAGTCATTGAGAGAGAGAGAAAGATAACAGTCATTGAGAGAGAGAGATAATACAACAGTCATTGAGAGAGAGAGAGAGATAATACAACAGTCATTGAGAGAGAGATAATACAACAGTCATTGAGAGAGAGAGAGATAATACAACAGTCATTGAGAGAGAGAGAGAGATAATACAACAGTCATTGAGAGAGAGAGAGAGAGAGAGAGATAATACAACAGTCATTGAGAGAGAGAGAGAGATAATACAACAGTCATTGAGAGAGAGAGAGAGATAATACAACAGTCATTGAGAGAGAGATAATACAACAGTCATTGAGAGAGAGATAATACAACAGTCATTGAGAGAGAAAGATAACAGTCATTGAGAGAGAGAGAGAAAGATAACACAGTCATTGAGAGAGAGAGAGAAAGATAACACAGTCATTGAGAGAGAGAGAGAAAGATAATACAGTTATTGAGAGAGAGAGAACGATAATACAGTCAGAGAGAGAGAAAGAGATAATACAGTCATAGATAGAGAGATAATACAGTCAGAGAGAGATAGATAATACAGTCAGAGAGAGAGAAATATAATACAGTCACTGAGAGAGAAAGATAAGTCATTGAGAGAGAGAAAGATAAGTCATAGAGAGAGAGAAAGCTAAGTCATAGAGAGAGAAAGCTAAGTCATAGAGAGAGAGAAAGATAATACAGTCATAGAGAGAGAGAAAGATAATACAGTCATAGAGAGAGAGAAAGATAATACAGTCAGAGAGAGAAAGATAATACAGTCAGAGAGAGAGAGAAGGATAATACAGTCAGAGAGAGAGAGAAAGATAATACAGTCATAGAGAGAGCGAAAGATAATACAGTCATAGAGAGAGAGAAAGATAATACAGTCAGAGAGAGAAAGATAATACAGTCAGAGAGAGAGAGAAGGATAATACAGTCAGAGAGAGAGAGAAAGATAATACAGTCATAGAGAGAGAGAAAGATAATACAGTCATTGAGAGAGAATACAGTCATTGAGAGAGAGAGAGAGATAATACAACAGTCATTGAGAGAGAGAGAGATAATACAACAGTCATTGAGAGAGAGAGAAAGATACAGTTATTGAGAGAGAGAGAAAGATAATACAGTCAGAGAGAGAGAGAGAGAGAATACAGTCATAGAGCGAGAGAGAGATAATACAGTCAGAGAGAGAGAGAGAGATAATACAGTCATTAAGAGAGAAAGATAATACAGTCCTTAAGAGAGAAAGATAATACAGTCGATGCGAGAGAGAGAGAATACAGTCATTGCGAGAGAGAGAATACAGTCATTGCGAGAGAGAGAGAATACAGTCATTGCGAGAGAGAGAGCGAAAGATAAGTCATAGAGAGAGAGCGATAATACAGTCATTGAGAGAGAGAGAAAGATAATACAGTCATTGAGAGAGATAGTCATTGAGAGAGAGAGAGAGAGATATAATACAGTCATTGAGAGAGATAGTCATTGAGAGAGAGAGAGAAAGATAACAGTCATTGAGAGAGAGAAAGATAATACAGTCAGAGAAAGAAAGATAATACAGTCATAGACAGAGAGAAAGATAATAGAAGAATAAAAGATAACATTTTCACTTTATATATTCACTTTGTATGTTGTCTACCTCACTTGCTTTGGCAATGTTAACACATGTTTCCCATGCCAATAAAGCCCTTGAATTGAATTGATAAGTCATTGAGAGAGAGAAAGATAAGTCATTGAGAGAGAGATAATACAGTCATTGAGAGAGAGAAAGATAAGTCATTGAGAGAGAGAGATAATACAGTCATTGAGAGAGATAGTCATTGAGAGAGAGAGAGAAAGATAACAGTCATTGAGAGAGAGAGATAGAATACAGTCATTGAGAAAGAAAGATAATACAGTCACTGAGAGAGAAAGATAATACAGTCATTAAGAGAGAAAGATAATACAGTCATTGAGAGAGAAAGATAATACAGTCATTAAGAGAGAAAGATAATACAGTCATTGCGGGAGAAAGATAATACAGTCATTAAGAGAGAAAGAGAATACAGTCATTGCGGGAGAGAGAAAATACAGTCATTGCGAGAGAGAGAGCGAAAGATAAGTCATTGAGAGAGAGAGAAAGATAAGTAATTGAGAGAGAGAAAGATAAGTCATTGAGAGAGAGAGAAAGATAAGTCATAGAGAGAGAGAGAAAGATAATACAGTCAGAGAAAGAAAGATAATACAGGCAGAGAAAGAAAGATAATACAGTCAGAGAGAGAGATAACAGTCATAGAGAGATAATACAGTCAGAGCAAGAGAAAGATAATAGTCATTGAGAGAGAGATAATAGTCAGAGAGAGAGAGATAATACAGTCAGAGAAAGAAAGATAATACAGTCAGAGAGAGAAAGATAATACAGTCAGAGAAAGAAAGATAATACAGTCAGAGAAAGAAAGATAATACAGGCAGAGAGAGAGAGAGAGAGAGAGAGATAATACAGTCATTGAGAGAGAGAGAGAGATAATACAGTCATAGAGAGAGAGCGAAAGATAATACAGTCATTGAGAGAGAGCGAAAGATAATACAGTCATTGAGAGAGATAGTCATTGAGAGAGATAGTCATTGAGAGAGAGCGAAAGATAATACAGTCATTGAGAGAGAGCGAAAGATAATACAGTCATTGAGAGAGAGCGAAAGATAATACAGTCATTGAGAGAGAGCGAAAGATAATACAGTCATTGAGAGAGAGCGAAAGATAATACAGTCATTGAGAGAGAGCGAAAGATAATACAGTCATTGAGAGTGATAGTCATTGAGAGAGAAAGATAATACAGTCATTGCGAGAGAGAGTGAAAGATAAGTCATTGAGAGAGAGAGAGATAATACAGTCATTGAGAGAGAGAAAGATAATACAGTCATTGAGAGAGAAAGATAATACAGTCAGAGAAAGAAAGATAATACAGTCAGAGAGAGAGAGAAAGATAATACAGTCAGAGAGAGAGAAAGATAATACAGTCAGAGAGAGAGAGAAAGATAATACAGTCAGAGAGAGAGAAAGATAATACAGTCAGAGAGAGAGATAACAGTCATAGAGAGATAATACAGTCAGAGCAAGAGAAAGATAATAGTCATTGAGAGAGAGATAATAGTCAGAGAGAGAGAGATAATACAGTCATTGAGGGAGAGAGAGAATACAGTCATTGCCAGAGAGAGAGAGAAAGATAATACAGTCATTGAGAGAGAGAAAGATAATACAGTCATTGAGGGAGAGAGAGAGAGAGAGATAATACAGTCATTGAGAGAGAGAGATAATACAGTCATTGAGAGAGAGAGAGAGGGAGAGAGCGAGAGAGAGAGAGAGAGAGAATACAGTCATTGAGGGAGAGAGAGAGAGAGAGAGAGAAAATACAGTCATTGAGGGAGAGAGAGAGAGAGAGAGAGAATACAGTCAATGAGGGAGAGAGAGAGAGAGAAGTCATTGAGGGAGAGAGAGATAATACAGTCATTGAGGGAGGGAGAGAGAGAGAGAGAGATAATACAGTCATTGAGGGAGAGAGAGAGAGATAATACAGTCATTGAGGGAGAGAGAGAGAGAGAGAAAATACAGTCATTGAGGGAGAGAGAGAGAGAGAGAGAGAGAGAGAGAAAATACAGTCATTGAGGGAGAGAGAGAAAATACAGTCATTGAGGGAGAGAGAGAGAGAGAGAGAGAGAGAAAATACAGTCATTGAGGGAGAGAGAGAAAATACAGTCATTGAGGGAGCGAGAGAGAGAGAGAAAATACAGTAATTGAGGGAGCGAGAGAGAGAAACTCAGAAAACAGAATGCTCTGCGTGTAAACTAATCACACTTGTGTTATCCGTGTCCTTGGGGAAGGGAGTGAAAAGGTGAGAACATTCTCTTGGGACAGTATGCCATATGTCTGATACAGACGCCTAGAAGAAAAACATTGTTATGGCCGAGAGCAACAACACAGCTGTCTGGGCTGGCAGTAGCTGTTCCCCAGCATTATGGGTCTGGGACTCACCGTACAGGTCATGAGAGCTGTCCACGTGGAAGGTGTCCCGCCTCTTTACGTACACCATGGCGTTGTACTCATCCACTGGAGCGGAGTAGGAATACTGCAGCGAGAAGTAGAGTTGTTAAAGTTTTCACTGAAACTTGAATTGAGTACTAAAGTGTCCACAAAAACTGTCAGTGAGCAGAATGTGATAGTCTGACCTGGTGCAGCTGACAGGTGATGTCAAAGAGAGACGGGTTCATCTCATCCATTTCCACGTAGGCGTCTACCACCACCGTCTGCCCCTCGATCACCAACACACACTCGTAGTCCAGGTCTGTGTCCTGCACATTGGACCAGGTTACAAAAGAATCAAACGCATTGTTTTTCTTTACAGTTCCTGAATCCTGCAGTTGTCCTCGACCATAGTGTAGACACCCAGGTGGTGTGTGTGTGACTGAGTGCATGTGTTACCTGGTACAGGTGGAGGTTTCTGGCGAATAGTGTGATCTTCCTCGCCACTCTGACTGGTAACAGATGAGAACCCTGGACCTTCTCCACACAGGGGCAAGCAGACGAGCCCCAACCCACATAGGATCCTGAGTCCCCCTACACACACAGCACTGTTAGATAAATACACGCACACATTCACAAGGACACACTCCAACCAACCAAGGCATCGCAATTTTCTGTTGATCTCATCAACCCATAAACTATTGACTGTTATACATATTAATGAGGTTCTAAGCTTATTCATGTAATACTACTGTTAAAATGGCCTGTCAAATGATAAAACGGATGAAAACATTAACGAAAAGACAACTGCTCCAGCCTTTGCTGTCGTAGCCATTTCTTCAAATTGATTTCCAAAAGCAACGTCAACCATGTCAACAACGACAACGAAAGCAAAACACGGTGAGGAATAGCAATGGAACAAGGGAAGAGCTGTGATTCTGACAACTGGTGTCAGAAGTGGGATTCTAGAGCCGTGTCCAGTTAAGAGCTGGAAGCATGGTGGCCGTGGAAGCTCCGGACGAATTTCGAACTCACCGGCAGGAAGGTGTCGGAGGAGTCATACTGGTAGTCCAGCTCTGAGTCGGCGTCCAGGAGCTGGGGGTAGGCCGAGCCCGAAAGGAAGTGGTCAGCGGCCTCTCCGTCCCCTGACAGCACGCTGGTGGCTGAAAACGTGGTGGATGTGTCGTTCTCTACCGCCGTGTCCTCAGCTTCCTCCTCCACTTCCTCCGGCTCGGCACCCTGGCCCTCGGGGTCGGTGGGGAGGGGGTGGAGGTGGTCTAGAGGGAGTGGGGAGGGGGCCTCTGTCAGATCCAGGTGGAAGGTGAGATCTGAGTCGACCGGTTCCCCCAGGGGGAAGGGGGCTGGGAAAGGGTAGCTGACGGGTGTGGGCTCGACCTCCATGGGGGGCTCCGCCAGACTTAGAGCCTTGTCCAGTTCCTGAGGGGGGGGTGCAGTAACCACTTCCAATGGGGATGTCTCGGGCGGGAACGCCAGGGGGATTAGAGTGGCGAGATCTTCGGATGGCTGCCCGTCTTTGGTCATAACCGTCGCCACCTCAGTTTCCGCGGCAAGCTCCACGTTGCCAGGGGTAACCACAGGGCCTACAGTTTCACTTTCAGCCTCTGCAACAAACTCTTCTGCAGTTGTTTGCTCCTCAGCCTCACTAGTGGTGGTCTCAGGTATGGGCGTTGTAGCTTCGGCTAACGTTGTAGGGGGAAGAATGGTGGGGGCCTCGGTCTGCATAGCAGTAGTGGGGGCCTCGGTCGGCATAGCAGGGTTGGGCAGTGTAGTCGGCTCCGGTGTGGTGGTTGTAGACAGGGTTGTTGTCATAGGCTCCAGGGCGGTAGCTATGGTGGTAGGGGGTTTGATTGATGTAGTTGTGGCGATAGTTGCTGTGGAAGTTGTAGGGGGTGCTGTTGTTGTAGTTGTTGTAGTTGTCGGGGGTACGGTTGTTGGGGACACTGTTGTGGGAGGAGCCGGGGTGGGGAGTTTGAACTGGGTGATGGAAGGGTGGGGGTAAAGGGGGAAGACATGGGGGAGAGGGTGAGACAGAAATAAACAAACAACTAAAGAAAACTGATCAAATAAACTCATAAGTTGACTGAAAAACCCAAATCAGATGTGAAACGTCTCCTGTAAGTTGCCAGTATTAACATCAATGATGACAACTCATGCACTTGGTTGGCGACAACAGGCAAAATGGAGATGATCGTTAGTTATATTGGATGTTTGTTTTGGGACATGAGGTGTAGTGAGAATAAGTGTCATTTTGTTTTGCCACGTTAGAGACTGTCTTTCAATCAACCATCTACAATGGATTGGCCCCAAACAGCCTAGACTTACCATGCCACACTAGGGTGCAATAGGTGGACCAAACTCTACAGCGAACGATATAGCGAGTGTGGGCAACATTCCTCTCTTTTCTTCTGTCTTGACCTCAAGTGCAACATGCTTTCGATCTCGAGCTAACTGACCGTTGTCGCAGTGAGTGTGACTTACGTGTTCGTTATAGATGATAACCCCCTCATCACAGGCGGGCTTGTGGGTACAGGTGTGCTGGTGGACACACCAGTTGCAGCCCCAGCGACTCAACACACAACCGCGGCAACTAGAAGGAGAAATAGAGAGAGGGGGGATTGGGATAAGAGAGATAGGGAAAGAGAGGAGGAGAGAGTAAGAGAGGGTGGAGAGAAAAAGAAAGGGAGAGGGTATTGAAAGAAACAGAAATGCAGTTAGAAAATAAAATGAAAGGAAATGAGGGAGAGCAAGCTTGGCACACAGGGTAATCCAATTTCTGGCAATCTAGGACAAGTGGTAAAAAAAAGGGGTAATGTAATTGGCGGGTTCCTTATTGAAGTGCTCTGAACAAGGTGCCAGGAAAGGAAAGGAGAAAGGTAATTGAGTGAGTGCATGTGTAAACACCATAGATATGTCACTGCCCATGCAATCATAGTCTTTAGTGGTCAAGTGTCCACTCTATGCATCTCTATGGCTAACACAGCCAAATGGATGCAGTTCATAAAGGTATTACAAGATATTATAGCTTGACAAAGCATTCCTATGGCCAAATATTCCACTTCTGAGAATTCATAGGTGAGTGAGTAAACCCCCTCTACCATCAGTCCAACTAGCCAACGCGCAATCATTGGATAACAAAATGGATGTGCTCCAATCAAGGATATCCTACCAACGAGACATTAAAAACTGTAATATCTTATGTTTCACCGAGTCGTGGCTGAACGACATGGATAACATACAGCTGGCGGGTTTTCGCTTCATCGGCAAGATAGAACAGCTGCCTCCGGTAAGACAAGGGGTGGCAGTCTGTGTCTATTTGTAAAAAACAGCTGGTGCACGAATTCTCAAGGTTTTGCTCACCTGAGGTAGAATATCTCATGATAAGCTGTAGACCACACTATTCACCAAGATAGTTTTCATCTATATTTGTCGTAGCGGTCGATTTACCTGCTTACAAGCAAAAACGAAAGCAGGAAGCACCAGTGACTTGCTCAATAAGGAAGTAGTCAGAGGATGCAGATGCTAAGGTACATAACTATTTTGCTAGCACAGACTGGAATATGTTCCAGAATAAGTGCATAGATAAAGTCATCCCCACAGTGATCGTGCGTACATACCCCAACCAGAAGCCATGGATTACAGGCAACATCCGCACTGAGCTAAAGGGTAGAGCTGCCGCTTTCAAGGAGCAGGATTCTAACACGGACGCTTATAAGATATCTCGCTATGCCCTCCGACAAACCATCAAACAGGCAATACAGGACTAAGATTGAATCGTACTACACCGGCTCCGACGCTTGCCGAATGTGGTAGGGCTTGCAAACTATTGAGGACTAAAAAAGGGAAGCACATCCGCAAGCTGCCCAGTGACACAAACCTACCAGACGATGTAAATTACTTCTATGCTCGCTTCGAGGCAAGCAACACTGAAGCATGAATGAGAGCATCAGCTGTCCTGGATGACTGTGTGATCACGCTCTCTGTAGCTGATGTGAGTAAGACCTTTAACCAGTTGAAGCTAGGGGGGCGCTATTTCATTATTGGATAAAAAAACGTGCCCGTTTTAAGCGCAATATTTTGTCACAAAAAGATGCGACTATGCATGGAATTGCCAGCTTTGGAAAGAAAACACTGACGATTTCTCCTGCACAAAAAATATTTCAGGAAAAACTGAACATTGCTATCTAACTGAGAGTCTCCTCATTGAAAACATCCAAAGTTCTTCAAAGGTAAAAGATTTATTTGAATGTTTTTGCTGGTTTTTGTGAAAATGTTTCCTGCTGATGCTAATGCTACGCTAGTTATCAGTACTGTTACACAAATGAGTTTGCTATGCTTGAGAAGCATATTTTTGAAAATCTGAGATGACAGTGTTGTTAACAAAAGGCTAAGCTTGAGAGTTAGTATATTAATTTAATTTCATTTGCGATTTTCATGAATAGTTAACGTTGCGTTATGGTATTGAGCTTGAGGCTATGATTACGCTACCGGATCCGGCATGGCTCAGCGCAAGAGGTTAAACAAGTCAACATTCACAAGGCCGCAGGGCCAGACAAATTACCAGGACGTGTAGTTCAACAACTGGCAAGTGTCTACACTGACATTCTCAACATATCCCTGATTGAGTCTGTAATACCAACATGCTTCAAGCAGACCACCATAGTCCCTGTGCCCAATAACACAAAGGCAACCTGCCTAAATAACTACAGACCCGTAGCACTCACGTCAGTAGCCATGAAGTGCTTTGAAAGGCTGGTAATGGCTCACATCAACACCATTATCCCAGAAACTCTAGATCCACTCCAATTTGCATACCGCCCAAACAAATCCAGATGCAGTTTCTATTGCACTCCACACTGACCTTTCCCATCTGGACAAAAATAATGCTAATCATTGACTACAGCTCAGAGTTCAACATCATAGTGCCTTTATTAAGCTAAGGACCCTAGAACTACACACCTCCCACTGCAACTGGATCCTGGACTTCCTGACAGGCCGCCCCCAGGTGGTAAGGGTAGGTAACAACACATCTGCCACGCTGATCCTCAACACATGTGCCCCTCAAGAGTGCATGCTCAGTCACCTCCTATACTCCCTGCTCACCCATGACTGCACGGCCAGGCACGACTCCAACACCATCATTAAGTTTGCCAACGACACAGCGGTGGCCTGATCACTGACAAGGATGAGACAGCCTATAGGGAGGAGGTCAGAGACCTGGCAGTGTGGTGCCAGGATAACAACCTCTCCCTCAACGTGATCAAGATGAAGGAGATTATTGTGGATTACAGGAAAAGGAGGATCAAGTACGCCCCCATTCTCATCGGCGGGGCTGCAGTGGTGCAGGTTGAGAGCTTCAAGTTCCTTAGTGTCCAAACACACCAAGACAGTCATGAAGAGGGCACGATAACACCTATTTCCCCTCAGGAGACTGAAAATATTTGGCATGGGTCCTCAGATCCTCAAAATGTTCTACAGTTGCACCATCGAGATCATTGCCTTGGACTCCAGCCACCCTAGTCATAGACTGTTCTCTCTGCTACAGGAACGGGAAACGGTACCGGAGGACCAAGTCTAGCTCAAAAAGGTTTCTTAACAGCTTCTACCCTCAAGCCATAAGAACAGTTAATCAAATGGCTACCCCCGCCCCTTTTTTACTCTGCTGCTACTATGTTTATTATCAATGCATAGTAATTTTACCTCTACTTACATGTACAGTTGAAGTCGGAAGTTTACATACACTTAGGTTGGAGTCATTAAAACTTGTTTTTCAACCACTCCACAAATTTCTTGTTAACAAACTATAGTTTTGGCAAGTCGGTTAGGACATCTACTTTGTGCATGACAAGTAATTTGACCAACAATTGTTTACTGCCAGATTATTTCACTGTATCACAATTCAAGTGGGTCAGAAGTGTACTTACACTAAGTTGACTGTGCCTTTAAACAACTTGGAAAATTCCAGAAAATTATGTTATGGCTTTAGAAGCTTCTGATAGGCTAATTGACATCATTTGAGTCAATTCGAGGTGTACCTGAGGATGTATTTCAAGGCCTAACTTCAAACTCAGTGCTACTTTGCTTGACATCACAGGAAAATCAAAATAAATCAGCCAGGACCTCAGGAAAAACATTGTAGACCTCCGCAAGTCTGGTTCATCCTTGGGAGCAATTTCCAAACGCCTGAAGGTACCATGTTCATCTGTACAAACAATAGTATTCAGGTATAAACACCATGGAACTACACAGCCGTCATACCGCTCAGGAAGGAAGTGCGTTCTGTCTCCTAGAGATGAAAGTACTTTGGTGTGAAAAGTTCAAATCAATCCCAGAACAACAGCAAAGGACTATGTGGTGATGCTGGAGGGAACAAGTACAAAAGTATCTATATCCACAGTAAAACGAGTCCTATATCGACATAACCTAAAAGGCCGCTCAGCAAGGAAAAAGCCACTGCTACAAAACCGCCATAAAAGCCAGACTACGGTTTGCAACTACACATGGGGACAAAGATGGTACTTTTTGGAGAAATGTCCTCTGGTCTGATGAAACAAAAATAGAACTGTTTGGTCATAATGACCATCGTTATGGGGAAAAAGGGGAAGGCTTGCAAGCCCAAGAACACCATCCCAACCGTGAGGCACGGGTGTGGCAGCATCATGTTCTGGGGGTGCTTTGTTGCAGGAGGGACTGGTGCACTTCACAAAATTGATGGCATCATGAGGTGGGACAATTATGTGAATACATTGAAGCAATATCTCAAGACATCAGTCAGGAAGGACAGCAAAGTCAAGGTAATGGCCATCACAAAGCCCTGAACTCAATCCTATAGAAAATTTGTGGGCAGAACTGAAAAAGTGTGTGTGAGCAAGGAGGCCTTACAAACCTGACTCAGTTACACCAGCTCTGTCAGGAGGAATGGGCCAAAATTCACCCAACTTATTGTGGGAAGCTTGTGGAAGGCTACCTGAAACGTTTGACCCAAGTTAAACAATTTAATGGCAATGCTACCAAATACTAATTAAGTGTATGTAAACTTCTGACCCACTGGGAATGCGATGAAAGAAATAAAAGCTGAAATAAATCATTCTCTCTACTATTAATCTGACTTTTCACATTCTTAAAATAAAGTGGTGATCCTAACTGACCAAAGACAGGGAATTTTTACTAGGATTAAATGTCAGGAATTGTGAAAAACTGAGTTTAAATGTATTTGGCTAAGGTGTATGTAAACTTCCGACTTCAACTGTACATATTACTTAAATTACTTGACTAACCGGTGCCCCCTCACATTGACTATGTACCGGAACCCCCTGTATATAGCCTCGCTACTGTTATTTTATTGTTGCTCCTTAATTATAATTATTTTTTTCTTACAATTTTATTGTTATTTAAGGGCTTGTAAGTAAGCATTTCACATTAAGGTGTACACCTCTTGTATTCGGCACATGTGAGAAATAAAATTTGATTTGATCACCAGCTGTGCGTGAGAGAGCCAGCCAGAGAGAGCGCGAGCGAGCCAGTCAGAGAGCGAGCGCGAGCGAGCCAGCCAGAGAGCGAGCGCGAGCGAGCCAGCCAGAGAGCGAGCCACCCAGAGAGCGAGCGCGAGCGAGCCAGCCAGAGAGCGAGCGAGACAGAGAGCGAGCGCAAGCGAGACAGAGCGAGCGAGACAGAGCGAGCGAGACAGAGCGAGCGAGACAGAGCGAGCGAGACAGAGCGAGCGAGAGCGAGCGAGAGCGAGCGAGACAGAGCGAGCGCGAGCGAGACAGAGCGAGCGCGAGCGAGACAGAGCGAGCGCGAGCGAGACAGAGCGAGCACGAGCGAGACAGAGCGAGCGAGAGCGAGCGCGAGCGAGACAGAGCGCGAGCGAGACAGAGCGCCAGCGCGAGCGAGACAGAGCGCCAGCGCGAGCGAGACAGAGCGCCAGCGCGAGCGAGACAGAGCGCCAGCGCGAGCGAGACAGAGAGCCAGCGCGAGCGAGACAGAGAGCCAGCGCGAGCGAGACAGAGAGCCAGCGCGAGCGAGACAGAGAGCCAGCGCGAGCGAGACAGAGAGCCAGCGCGAGCGAGACAGAGCCAGCGCGAGCGAGACAGAGAGCCAGCGCGAGCGAGACAGAGAGCCAGCGCGAGCGAGACAGAGAGCCAGCGCGAGCGAGACAGAGAGCCAGCGCGAGCGAGACAGAGAGCCAGCGCGAGCGAGACAGAGAGCCAGCGCGAGCGAGACAGAGAGCGAGACAGAGAGCGAGACAGAGAGCGAGACAGAGAGCGAGACAGAGCGAGCGAGACAGAGAGCGAGACAGAGAGCGAGACAGAGAGCGAGACAGAGAGCGAGACAGAGAGCGAGACAGAGAGCGAGACAGAGAGCGAGACAGAGAGCGCGAGCGAGACAGAGCGAGCGCGAGCGAGACAGAGCGAGCGCGAGCGAGCGCGAGCGAGCGCGAGCGAGACAGAGCGAGACAGAGCGAGCGCGAGCGAGACAGAGAGCGAGCGCGAGCGAGACAGAGAGCGAGCGCGAGCGAGACAGAGAGCGAGAGCGAGCGAGACAGAGAGCGAGACAGAGAGCGAGAGCGAGCGAGACAGAGCGCCAGCGCGAGCGAGACAGAGCGCCAGCGCGAGCGAGACAGAGAGCCAGCGCGAGCGAGACAGAGAGCCAGCGCGAGCGAGACAGAGAGCCAGCGCGAGCGAGACAGAGAGCCAGCGCGAGCGAGACAGAGCCAGCGCGAGCGAGACAGAGAGCCAGCGCGAGCGAGACAGAGAGCCAGCGCGAGCGAGACAGAGAGCGAGCGCGAGCGAGACAGAGAGCGAGCGAGACACAGAGAGCGAGACAGAGAGCGAGACAGAGAGCGAGACAGAGAGCGAGACAGAGAGCGAGACAGAGAGCGAGACAGAGAGCGCGAGCGAGACAGAGCGAGCGCGAGCGAGACAGAGCGAGCGCGAGCGAGACAGAGCGAGCGCGAGCGAGCGCGAGCGAGACAGAGCGAGCGCGAGCGAGACAGAGAGCGAGCGCGAGCGAGACAGAGAGCGAGCGCGAGCGAGACAGAGAGCGAGCGCGAGCGAGATAGAGAGCGAGAGCGAGCGAGACAGAGAGCGAGAGCGAGCGAGACAGAGAGCGAGCGAGACAGAGAGCGAGCGAGACAGAGAGCGAGCGAGACAGAGAGCGAGCGAGACAGAGAGCGAGCGAGACAGAGAGCGAGCGAGACAGAGAGCGAGCGAGCGAGACAGAGAGCGAGCAAGACAGAGGGCTAGAAAGAGAGCCAGAGCGAGTGAGAAAAATTGTGAGAAGATTAAATAGGGAGAGAGAGTGCTAAAGAGAGCAGAGGGAGGGAGAGAAAGAGATAGGGAGAGAGCGAGAGTGGGTAACAGAGAGGGAGAGGTAGGTTAACTCACGGCACGCTCCCAGACAGCTGCTTGGCGGCAGTACAGTCGTAGAAGGTGAACTCTGTCGCCGTGACGACGACGTCACCGAAGCGCAGGGACAGGGTGACCGTGACAAAATCTGAGGAGAGAGAGAAACGGAGAGAATGAGAAAAGAGACAAACAAATATTAAATGTTACGTCTTACCTCCTTAGGATCCTTACCCAACACAGTGCCAAGCTTTCTAAAAATAATATGTTGTGAAAATATTTGTCTAAGCTTCATCTTAGAACTGAGTCTTATGAAGATTTGAAAATGAGAGTGAGACTTGACCATGTCTGTATGTCTGAATAAAAGCACTGTTGTTCAAAACAGTGTGAGGAGGTCGAGAACAGGAGAGTGTGAGGAGGTCGAGAACAGGAGAGTGTGAGGAGGTCGAGAACAGGAGAGTGTGAGGAGGTCGAGAACAGGAGAGTGTGAGGAGGTCGAGAACAGGAGAGTGTGAGGAGGTCGAGAACAGGAGAGTGTGAGGAGGTCGAGAACAGGAGAGTGTGAGGAGGTCGAGAACAGGAGAGTGTGAGGAGGTCGAGAACAGGAGAGTGTGAGGAGGTCGAGAACAGGAGAGTGTGAGGAGGTCGGGAACAGGAGAGTGTGAGGAGGTCGGGAACAGGAGAGTGTGAGGAGGTCGGGAACAGGAGAGTGTGAGGAGGTCGAGAACAGGAGAGTGTGAGGAGGTCGAGAACAGGAGAGTGTGAGGAGGTCGAGAACAGGAGAGTGTGAGGAGGTCGAGAACAGGAGAGTGTGAGGAGGTCGAGAACAGGAGAGTGACGGATTGTGTCCCAAATGGCACCTTATTCCCTATGGGCCCTGGTCAACAGTAGTACACTACAGTACCTTCTGAAAGTATTCAGACCCCTTGACCCTTTCCACATTTTATTACATTACAGTAATCTACACACAATACCACATAATGACAAAGCAAAAAAATATTTTTAAACATTTTTGCAAAAACAAAAATACCTAATTTACATAAGTATTCAGATCCTTGGCTATGAGAGTTGAAATTGAGCTCAGGTGCATTCTGTTTCCATTGATCATCTTTGAGAAGTTTCTATAACTTGATTGGAGTCCACCTGTGGTAAATTCAATTGATTGGACATGATTTGGAATGGCACACACCTGTCTATATAAGGTCCCACAGTTGACAGTGTATGTCAGAGCAAAAACCATGAGCCATGAGGTCAAAGGAATTGTCCATAGAGCTCCGAGACAGGATTGTGTCGAGGCACAGATCTGGGGAAGGGTACCAAAACATTTCTGCAGAATTGAAGGTCCCCAAGAACACAGTGGCCTCCATCATTCTTAAATGAAAGAAGTTTGGAACCATTTTCCTAGAGCTGGCCACCCGGCCAAACTGAGCAATCAGGGGAGAAGGGCCTTGGTCAGGGAGGTGACCAAGAACCCGATAGTTACTCTGATAGAGCACTAGAGTTCCTCTGTAGAGATGGGAGAACCTTCCAGAAGGACAACCATATCTCTGCTGCACTCCACCAATCAGGCCTTTATGGTAATGGCCAGACGGAAGCCACTCCTAAGTAAAAGGCACACTTTTTTGCCAAAAAGCACCTAAAGTCTCTCAGACAATGAGAAACAAGATTCTCTGGTCTGATGAAACCAAGATTGAACTCTTTGGCCTGAATGCCAAGTGTCACGTCTGGAGGAAACCTGGCCCCATCCCTACAGTGAAGCATGGTGGTGGCAGCATCAAGCTGTGTGGATGGTTTTCAGTGGCAGAGACTTGGAGACTAGTCAGGATCGAGGCAAAGATGAATGGAGAAAAGTACAGGGCGATCCTTACTGAAAACCTCCAGAGCGCTCAGGACCTCAGACTAGGGCGAAGGTTTACCTTCCAACAGGACAACGACCCTAAGCACACAGCCAAGACAACACAGGAGTGGCTTCTGGTCAAGTCTCAATGTCCTTGAGCGGCCCAGCCAGAGCACGGACTTGAACCTGATCGAACATCTCTGGAGAGACCTGAAAATCGCTGTGCAGCAACGCTCCCCATCTAACCTGACAGAGCTTGAGAGGATCTGCAGAGAAGAATGGGAGAAACTCCCCAAATACAAGTGTGCCAAGCTTGTAGCTTCATACCCAAGAAGACTCAAGGCTATAATTGCTGCCAATGGTGCTAAGTAAAGGGTCTGAATACTAATGTATATTTAATACACATATATAAATACACACATATATATATATATACACAGTGCCTTGCGAAAGTATTCGGCCCCCTTGAACTTTGCAACCTTTTGCCACATTTCAGACTTCAAACATAAAGATATAAAACTGTATTTTTTTGTGAAGAATCAACAACAAGTGGGACACAATCATGAAGTCGAACGACATTTATTGGATATTTCAAACTTTTTTAACAAATCAAAAACTGAAAAATTGGGCGTGCAAAATTATTCAGCCCCTTTACTTTCAGTGCAGCAAACTCTCTCCAGAAGTTCAGTGAGGATCTCTGAATGATCCAATGTTGACCTAAATGACTAATGATGATAAATACAATCCACCTGTGTGTAATCAAGTCTCCGTATAAATGCACCTGCACTGTGATGGTCTCAGAGGTCCGTCAAAAGCGCAGAGAGCATCATGAAGAACAAGGAACACACCAGGCAGGTCCGAGATACTGTTGTGAAGAAGTTTAAAGCCGGATTTGGATACAAAAAGATTTCCCAAGCTTTAAACATCCCAAGGAGCACTGTGCAAGAGATAATATTGAAATGGAAGGAGTATCAGACCACTGCAAATCTACCAAGACCTGGCCGTCCCTCTAAACTTTCAGCTCATACAAGGAGAAGACTGATCAGAGATGCAGCCAAGAGGCCCATGATCACTCTGGATGAACTGCAGAGATCTACAGCTGAGGTGGGAGACTCTGTCCATAGGACAACAATCAAGTCGTATATTGCACAAATCTGGCCTTTATGGAAGAGTGGCAAGAAGAAAGCCATTTCTTAAAGATATCCATAAAAAGTGTTGTTTAAAGTTTGCCACAAGCCACCTGGGAGACACACCAAACATGTGGAAGAAGGTGCTCTGGTCAGATGAAACCAAAATTGAACTTTTTGGCAACAATGCAAAACGTTATGTTTGGCGTAAAAGCAACACAGCTGAACACACCATCCCCACTGTCAAACATGGTGGTGGCAGCATCATGGTTTGGGCCTGCTTTTCTTCAGCAGGGACAGGGAAGATGGTTAAAATTGATGGGAAGATGGATGGAGCCAAATACAGGACCATTCTGGAAGAAAACCTGATGGAGTCTGCAAAAGACCTGAGACAGGGACGGAGATTTGTCTTCCAACAAGACAATGATCCAAAACATAAAGCAAAATCTACAATGGAATGGTTCAAAAATAAACATATCCAGGTGTTAGAATGGCCAAGTCAAAGTCCAGACCTGAATCCAATCGAGAATCTGTGGAAAGAACTGAAAACTGCTGTTCACAAATGCTCTCCATCCAACCTCACTGAGCTCGAGCTGTTTTGCAAGGAGGAATGGGAAAAAATGTCAGTCTCTCGATGTGCAAAACTGATAGGGACATACCCCAAGCGACTTACAGCTGTAATCGCAGCAAAAGGTGGCGCTACAAAGTATTAACTTAAGGGGGCTGAATAATTTTGCACGCCCAATTTTTCTGTTTTTGATTTGTTAAAAAAGTTTGAAATATCCAAGAAATGTCGTTCCACTTCATGATTGTGGCCCACTTGTTGTTGATTCTTCACAAAAAAATACAGTTTTATATCTTTATGTTTGAAGCCTGAAATGTGGCAAAAGGTCGCAAAGTTCAAGGGGGCCGAATACTTTCGCAAGGCACTGTATATATATATATATATATATACTTTTTAACTGTTTTTGCTTCGTCATTATGGGGTATTGATTGCAGATTGATGAGGGAAAAAATAATAATAATTTTAGAATAAGGTTGTAACCTAACAAAATGTGGAAAAGGTTAAGGGGTCTGAATAATTTCCAAAAGCACTGTATAGGGTGCTGTATGTAGGGAATAGGGTGCCATTTGGGATACAAACAGAGTGTGCGTTGCCGAGTTGAGAGACAACAGAGTTCTAATGAAATCCATCTGCAGCTACAAAGCCTAAACAGCCCAAAGTGAAGAATTCAGGTCTGTTGAACACACTGTGTGAGCAACACTGACAGATACACACATCTACAGGTAACTGACAAAATAAAGGAAACACCAACATAAATGCCTTAATAGGGCGTTGGGCCACCACGTGCCAGAACAGCTTCAATGTACCTTGGCATAGATGCTACAAGTGTCTGGAACTCTAGGTGAGGGATACGACAACATTCTTCTAGGGGAAATTCTTATTCTAGGGTTGAGATCTGGTGACAGACAGCCATGACATATGGTTTACATCATTTTCATGCTCATCAAAGCATTCAGTGATCACTCGTGCCCTTTGGACGGGGGAGTTGCCATCCCATGGGGGCATAGCCATTTTAGCCAAAATATAATGGCAAAATAATGGGCTGCCCAGCATTTTTATACATGACCCAAAGTATGATGGGATGATAATTGCTTAATTAACTCAGGAACCACACCTGTGTGGAAGCATCTGCTTTCAATATACTTTGTATCCCTCATTTACTCAAGTGTTTCCTTTATTCTGGCAGTTACCTGTACATGTTCCCTCACTTGCCAAGTACACACACTTAACACTAACGTGTACACATAAAAATGATTTTTCCTTGGAGCTGGGTCTACTGTATGCAATTAGATTTGATCAATTCACAATCTTGACGTTAAGGTGATCTTTCTTGTTTTAATCACACTAATTGTAAGTCGCTCTAGATAAGATAATCTTAACTATACTTAAACCGACTTAAGGTCTTGACTTAATTGTTGAGACCATGAACTAAACCATGATAACATCCCGTGACTGGATTCGTTACTCCTGAGATTCTATCTGAACCATCTGCAGATCATACAAACGCGCACAAACACACAGATCTTCCTGTAATACCTGTGGGATCAGTGTGAGTCTCTCTCTATTCACTAATACCCCCAGGCAGATGGGACTAACTACCTAACCCTCATGTTAAATACCTAGCCCTCATGTTAAATACCTAGCCCTCATGTTAAATACCTAGCCCTCATGTTAAATACCTAGCCCTCATGTTAAATACCTAACCCTCATGTTAAATACCTAACCCTCATGTTAAATACCTAGCCCTCATGTTAAATACCTAGCCCTCATGTTAAATACCTAGCCCTCATGTTAAATACCTAACCCTCATGTTAAATACCTAGCCCTCATGTTAAATACCTAGCCCTCATGTTAAATACCTAGCCCTCATGTTAAATACCTAGCCCTCATGTTAAATACCTAGCCCTCATGTTAAATACCTAGCCCTCATGGCCTGAGAACCACAACAAACCTCCTCTCTTCAGGAATCCTTTTCATGGGAACCAGGGAGACAGATGGGAGGCTGAGACATGGGGGGGCTGAGACATGGGGGGCTGAGACATGGGGGGCTGAGACATGGTGGGGCTGAGACATGGTGGGGCTGAGACATGGTGGGGCTGAGACATGGTGGGGCTGAGACATGGTGGGGCTGAGACATGGTGGGGCTGAGACATGGTGGGGCTGAGACATGGTGGGGCTGAGACATGGTGGGGCTGAGACATGGTGGGGCTGAGACATGGTGGGGCTGAGACATGGTGGGGCTGAGACATGGTGGGGCTGAGACATGGTGGGGCTGAGACATGGTGAGGCTGAGACATGGTGGGGCTGAGACATGGTGGGGCTGAGACATGGGGGGGCTGAGACATGGGGGGGCTGAGACATGGGGGGGCTGAGACATGGGGGGGCTGAGACATGGGGGGGGTGAGACATGGGGGGGTGAGACATGGGGGGTGAGAGAAAAAAGTGGATGGAGGAGGGAAGAAAGGGGGACGTGATAGGAGTTCACTAGTGCATGTGTGTGAACAGTTAATGCCCATAATGCATCAGAAATGACTGACCAAAACAAATCAATGGCTCCAAGCATGCAACGAAACCAAACCATACCGCACTATCCCAGGCCAAACCATACCGCACTATCCCAGGCCAAACCATACCGCACTATCCCAGGCCCAAAGATAGAAGCCTGCATGAAACACACATGACGGATGAATTGCATGATTAGCTCCCCAGACTGGCGGACATGGAGGTGACTCCCTGCTGTGTAAACTGGGAGACAAAGAGGATTTGGATCCAACATACATCTGCTCTGTAAGGACACGGTACCTACTGCTGCTTAGAGGCTGATGGGTCTGTATAACAACACACACACTTTAACGAGTGAGAGACAGGTCCTTACGTTTAACATCTCATTAAAATGATGAAGTGTGCGCTTGTGCATGCGTGTGTATAAACAGTATAGAGAAGCAGGTTCCATGCCTAGTACCCATCTGGCCCCCTTGGAACTCACCTTGTCCCGGGGGCCCAGTCAGCACCCTGTGGGGGTCAGGGGAGAGGCAGGTGACCCCCACGTCGGTGACTGTGGCAGGACTCTCAGAGTCGTGAAAGAAACAGGAGTACGACTTGTTCTCTTCTAGGACGGCCAGGCCCAGGACTGATAGAGAGATCTGAGGGAGGTAGGGAGAAGATGTAAGAGAGAGAGCAAGAACGAGCTGGCTCGGATCTGCAAGGAGAATGTATTTGATAACCATCTCTGATCTCTGCTGTAAAACTGGATGTAAAACAAGCAAACACTGCCAGCCAGGATCCAGCCAGGATCCAGCCAGGCTAAAACTAACCCTCACAGTGTGAACATGAAGGAACAACCCTGTATAAAAGCATGTGCTCACATACCCATGTACTTGAACACACACGCATGCACGCGCACACACAAAAATACACACATACAAACATACACGTATGCCCAGACACACAGACATACGCTTCTCTTCTCCTGCCGGCTGATGTTGGAGGGACTGAGGGACTGGATGGTGAGACACTTCTGCTCCATGTCGAAGCTCCACAGCCACTGGCCTGCCTGGGCCCCGCGTGAACACTGAGCCTGCTGGCCACACCTACACATATCAATATGTTAATATCATCTCACATACTGATACATTAGCATCGCCCAGACTACATCTACACAATACATGATCATACTATACTTTATTGATACCAACATATTATTATTTTGTTTATTAGGTACACCACCACATTCACAAAAATCATTACGTGGCCATGGCTTGCTTTAAAAGCAGGCAGACAGGCATCTCGTTACTGTTAGACTGAGCATGGCATGATCGTCGGTGACCGGCACAGCGAGTCCAGTATCTCAGAAAAGGCTGTCCTCCTGGACTTTTGACACACGACAGTGTCTAGAGTTTACAGAGACTGGTGCGACAAACAAAACATCCAGTCAGCGGCAGTCCTGGGGGCGAAAACAGCTGGTTGATCAACGAGGTCGAAGGAGAATGTAATGAATCGTGCAAGCTAACAGGTGGGCCACAAACAGGCAAATTATGGCACAGAGCGACATCTCAGAACGCACAACTAGTCAGTCGTTGTCAGGGATGGGCTATTGCACCAGACGATCACATCGGGCTCCACTCCTATCAGCTAAAAACAAGAAGAAGCGACTCCAGTGGACACATCATCACCAACACTGGACAATTGAGGAGTGGAAACACATCGCCTGGTCCAACGAATCCAGGTTTCTGTGGCGTCAAGCTGAAGGCAGAGTCAGGACTTGGCGTAAGCAACATGAGTCCATGACCCCATCCTGCTTGTCAACGGTACAGGCTAGTGGCGGTGGTGTAATGGTGTGGGGAATGCTTTCCTGGCTCACGTTAGGTCCCTTGATAGCAATTGAGCAATGTTTCGATTCCCAAAGAATTCAGGCTGTTCTGGAGGCAAAGGTGGGTCCGACCCGGTACTAGATAGGTACCTAATAAACTGGTTACTGAGTGTAAATCATAATGTATACGTACAATATATTATCATACCATAATAGATGCATCATTATATTCACTATAGATACAAAAGTTGCTGACAGGTGTATAAAATCGAGCACACAGCCATGAAATCACCATAGGAAAACATTGGCAGTAGAATGGCCTTACTGAAGAGCTCCGTGACTTTCAACGTGGCACCATCATAGGATGCCACCTTTCTAACAAGTCAGCTCGTCACATTTCTGCCCGCTAGAGCTGCCCTGGTCAACTGTAAGTGCCGATTTGAGATTTGTTGTTGCCGGGCCGATGACTTCCTAGTGTGTTGTTGCCGGGCCGATGACTTCCTAGTATGGTGTTGCCGGGCCGATGACTTCCTAGTATGGTGTTGCCGGGCCGATGACTTCCTAGTATGGTGTTGCCGGGCCGATGACTTCCTAGTATGTTGTTGCCGGGCCGATGACTTCCTAGTATGTTGTTGCCGGGCCGATGACTTCCTAGTATGTTGTTGCCGGGCCGATGACTTCCTAGTATGTTGTTGCCGGGCCGATGACTTCCTAGTATGGTGTTGCCGGGCCGATGACTTCCTAGTATGGTGTTGCCGGGCCGATGACTTCCTAGTATGGTGTTGCCGGGCCGATGAATTCCTAGTATGTTGTTGCTGGGCCAACCAATTACTTCCTAGTATGTTGTTGCAGGGCCAACCAATTACTTCCTAGTATGTTGTTTATGTGCTTAGTTGTGAGTGTATGGAGAAAAGCCTGGGTTTGGCTACTGTAGCTACTACTCAAACGATTGCCCACTTAAATAAAGGTTAAATAAAATTAAAAGATGCACTTTGCAGAAATCGCTCTACCATAACTTGGTTGCTAAAATTCTAATAGTTCGCCTAATTTCAGTTTATGTGACAAAACAAGCAAGTATAATGTAGAGAATCATTCTACCATCTAAACCACTGTGAAAAATATTTTCCATAACCAACAATATTGTATTATCAGCTGTTTGAAGCTGGTGTACAAAACCGAAAGTTAAAGACACAAAAACTAAACTTAAAAAACAGAAAGCATTCAAATAGCGAACATAGAACAGACCGACTGCTTTTTATACGTGCTTTTAATGAGAATAACCAATCTATAACTCACTTTTCTATGTGAATTTTGTCAGGTTGTCCAAAAAGTTACATATTGTACCAGTAGCCTTAAAACATGAGCAATACCTATGACTTTCTACTGTTTTTGACATCATTTCTCACATACGCCAGCATAAGAGGTACCACAAACACCTTGTCTGACTGCGTTGTGCCCAG